>NC_137875.1:27139134-27306634 GCF_963924005.1 Protomyctophum bolini | reverse complement strand
CTCCTTCCTCAAGTCCAACTGCACCAAGGAGGGGCACACCTACTGGCTGTTCAAGGACAGCGACAGTGACGTGGCCAAGCTGTATGACCTTACCACGCTGTGCCACGAAGAAGCTGAGGAGGAGCAGCGGCAGAACCCGTTCGGCCTCCCCGTGGCCGTGCTGCTGTACAAGGTGGCCAACAACCTGATGCTGAAGGAAGCCGGACGGAGCTGGAGGAACAGGAGGCACAGCGGCACCATTAGAACTCTGCTGCTGAACTGCGTCAAGCTGCTGGAGCGTGAGGAGAGACACGGCCACATGTTGGCCATGGCCCACTACATGCTGTCGGAGCTTGTCCAGCTCGATGAGGGGAGTGCGGAAGAGTCGCTCCCGTCCGGCGGTTCACAGGACGCAGGCTACAGCGACACAGAGTGGGATGAGGAGCAGGAGGAGCCGCTGAACACCACCGAACCTCCAGACGATTACGGCAAAGCTGTGGCCGTGATCCGCTCTGTTGGCGAGCTTTCTGTTCCTGAGAGATACGTGTCGTCCTCCACTCGTCGGATCAGACCCAACGGTGCCTTCCCCCTGTCCGAGGACAAGGAGCAGAGGTGCAGATACGTGCTGGCGTACGTTCTGAAGGGACTGAAAGCGGTGGACGAAGATCTAACGAGATCCGCCGAATCGAACGCCACCATACCCCTACAGTACAAAGATCGGAGTGTGAGCGGAGCCTGCAACACAGAGAAAGGCCTTAGCCTCCTGGGCAGAGCGGAGTCCATCAGGGAGCACCAAAGGACATGCTCCACGGTGGTCGCCGATGTACTCCCCGAGGTGGTCCCTGGCTCCGGGGTGGCCCCCGTGGTGGTCCCCAGGGTGGTTCCCGGCTCCTGGCAGCACAGCATGAAGCTCCAGCTCTTCCTGAAGGCCTCCAAGGCGTACTACGTCCTATCCGGCACGGCCGCCGACCTGCACAAATACGGTCGTGCGCTGCGCTACGTCAAACTGGCCCTGCACTGCCTGCAGTGCTACGACGCCTTCTGCTCCGCAAGCAAGGACAACGCGCAGGAGGATCATCCGCAGCAGGTGCTGCTACTGTTCCGCTACCGGTGCCTGTCGCTGTGCGGGGAAATCCAGCTGCTGCTGGCACAGAACGCCAGCGACAGGGAGGCCCACCTGGAGGAGTATAGCTACCAGACCAGAGACGACCACGAGATCCTGGACAGCCTGCACCACCATGAGAGCGGCGGTGGCTGCCACGCCTTTGGCGGTGAAGCCGTGGACCTGGCCACCCTCACGACGGACCCGGAGCACCAGCTGTTTGCCAGCAGCAAGTGCTACGAGGCGGCCTGCAACGTCGTGGCGGAGTCTGGGTTCCGCGGAGGAGCGGAAGAGCTGGCGCAGGCGCTGAGACGGCTGGGCAACATCCGCAACGAGATAGGCGTCTACTACATGAACCGGGCGGCGGCCATGGCGGCAGAGAAGGAGGTGTCGGCCGCGGAGCAGGAGCTGTGGAGGAAAAGCTTGGCCTGCTTACAGGCCGGTCTGAAGGACTTTGAGAGGATCCAGGACGCCATCAACACGGCCCTGCTGCTGTGCAACACAGGCAGGCTCATGAGGGTCTGCGCCCACGCCCACCGCCGTGCCCGGGGAGGAGAGTTCTCCCCCGAAGAAGCCCTCTACTACGACAAGGCCATAAGCAACTACGTGCGCGCCACGCAGTCGCTGGGCAGCAGGGGCCGCCACCCGGCCGTGTGGGACAGTGTCGCCTGGGAGCTGTGCACCACGTACTTCACCCTGGCGTCGCTGCTACAGGACCACAAGCCGCTGTCCCGCCAGGCCGCCGAGCAGGTGGAGCGCCAGGTGACAGAGGCCATGATGAAGTCGCTGAAGCTCTGCGACAACGCGCAGGAGGAGGAGTCGCCGTCTTCTCGCCACCGCCGCAGAGCGGCCGGCATCCATCAGCGTCTGGCATCCATGCACCACGGCCGCTTCTGCAATCGGGGTGGCGACGGTGGCGATCGCTCCGGGAAGCGACACCGCCGCCTGGCCGAGCTGCACTACGACGAGGCTGCATGCCTGTTCCTCGGACTGGGAGACACGGCACCGCCCTGCGAGCTGCTTAGTGTCCTGCTGGAGAGGGTGGCCTTCGCGGAGGTTGCCACAGCGGTGGGCGGCCAGAGCAGCGACCTGGCAAAGCTGAAGGCAGTGACGGGCGTCCTGGAGATCCTGACGCAGATCCGCCATGCCTTCCAGGGCATCCGTAAAGAACTGCTGGAGACGACCGACCGGGCTGTGCCCGCCGAGGCCGAAGGACTCGACCAGGAAGTGGTGAAGTTGACGGAAGTGTTTCAGACGACTTTTTCAAACCTGCTGCTTCGGCTGGTCAAGCTGACGACGGCGGCCGCCACGAAGTGCAAGTCCGGTGGTACGGACCGGGGCCGGCTGAACACCTATAAGGATGTTTACTCCAAGCTGCTGCGCGCCGAGAAGAACGCAGCGCTCCTAAAACGGGTCGAGCTCTACATGGAGCTGCTGCAGCAGCTAGCGGTCAGCTAGCGGTTAGCGGTAGAAAGTAAAAAATCACACCTGTGTGAAGTGAGGGGCACTCTTATCATCATACATCACATTCCGTGCTCAGCCAATCAAATCATCACAAATTACTAATTCTAATCTAGTCAGACCGAGAACTGTCTAAATTCTGTAATTTCCACCCATGTGGTGCAATACATCACACTGTGCTGTATGCATCATTTGTGGATGTTATTTTACGTAGTTTTAGCAAACACCTTAAAAGGGACCAAAACAGACCAATACACCTTATGTTTTAAATCACTTATAGTATAGTACACAGTGTGGGGGGGCAGCCACATGTGTTGGTAAACCAATAGGAAGTCCCCGGCTGTCTGCCAGGAGATCGTCCGCCTAACATATCTCCATACATATTGACAGATATCTTTGCAATAGGGATGTCTGGGTTCATGTGGCTAAATTAGACGCATATCACATGAAAGAAATGTGTATATATGTGCACTACTGTTAAGCTACATTGCATGTGTTCAAGTGTGTATGCACATGAACTTATTGCACTAGTGTGAATAATATGTGCCTGTGCGAAGTGCGTGCACTTACCCACGTCTATGAGCAGAACTATGCGTGCGTGTGCGACATGAATGGGGAAGCGCAGTGCCCCAGCAGGGCTGTGTCTGGGTGTGACTGTGATGTATGAGGGTCTCAGAGCGCAGCGGGACCTGCTTACCCAGCAGATATGCCTGTGACATGGTGTATTATACACACAGTACAGGGGCCCTTTGGTAGAGTGAAACCCAAGGCTTGGGACCTGATATTCGGGACGTCCGGGGCAAGCTGCAGTGTCCGTCATTAATTAGCATCAAAAGAAGGCAGATGACAGCCTCCCGTAAGGAAGCGCGACAGCACAAAGATAGATTTCAGCCGGACGTGATTAGCGAGGGGGTGACTGATCTTTCATACTGCGCTCAGTTTCACTCACGCACAACCCCACATGCACAGACATGCATACAGACGCGGATATCATGTACATGCGCCAGCCATTTATGAAAAGTTATGATAGATAGGCCTACATGTTAACTTGTTAAAGGGTAAGACCACTTTGGGTTTGGGTTGTTTTCTTACCTTATTATGGGCAAACTATTACATTCCATGAGTTATTTCGCTCCGTTGTGTTGTTTATTAGCAATTTAAGAAATAAAAAATAGGGTCCATTGACTTCCATTGTAGCGGGGAAACAGCTCTCAAAGTCACTCTTTTAGCACATAAACACTGTTACGTTCTGATAAATGCTTTTTATGTGATTTTAATATTTTATGTGATGTATGATGCTTTTTTGTTCTTGCTTATTGTAAATCGCTCTGGATTAAGAGCGTCTGTTAAATGCCTAAATTGTAAATTGTAATTGTAAGTGTCTGTGTCTGAGATTTCTCATATGCGAGGGTGCATCTCAAACAGCGTGGAGACTTCTGTTTACAAATGAAACCTCGCAAGACGGCCCACGAGAGTTGGGAACGCCGTAGTACTGCTGCAGTCTACTGTATCTCCGACTAAAATAGTAACTTTATAAATCTATCTTAAAAGACGATGTCGTAAATGATCAGAATCAGCTTTTGTTGCGTTGGTTTATGTGCTAAAAGAGTGACTTTGAGAGCTGTTTCCCCGTTACAATGGAAGTCAATGAGCGACTATTTTTATTTCTTAAATTGCTAATAAACAACACAACGGAGCGAAATAACTCATGGAATGGAATAGTTTGCCCATAATAAGGTAAGAAAACAACCCAAACCTCTCAAAAAGTGGTCTTACCCTTTAAGTGTTCATTCTCATATTCACTGTTTATGTAGGCTACACATCCTTTCATATACTCAACTCAGTGTTAAATTCATATACTCATTGTTAGCATGTAAATAATTAATATATTCATTAGCGATAGATGTATAATTATTGACCTGTTTCCTTGTGAGTGTGCTTCACTTCCTTCAGCCAGTATTGCCATGTGTGCTTAAGTTATAAGCGACCTTTGGCTTGTTTTTTTCTGTAATGTCAGAGTTGCCGGTTTCTGTTATTTTGGGCTTGTTTCTAAAGTGTACAGTAAGTAGATGCTTATTTGGGCTTGCTTCCTAATGTTGTATAAACCAGTGGTTCCCACATTTCTTTATGTCAAGGAACCCCAGATTAATATAAAATTGTCCACGGACATCCGTGCCGAATTGGAAGGGACAAGGCCGGGGCAAGCACACAGGTGGCCCCGGTTGATAAACAAAACAAAATTGGCGAACGGGAGGCCGATGCCCCACATGTTGCTGGGGGGCATTCCGTCTCCCTTGGGGAGACGGCATGGCTTTTACTGCATGGTTTCTCGCTTTTACTGTAACATATCTTTGTGCAGCTCTTGAATCTTAAGGGGCTGACACACACAGTGTTTTATTCTCACTGCACATTACGGCTATGACACCTGAATATCCCTCAATGAAGGTTTTCTTTATGTTGAGTCTTTGCCATCTGCTATCAGGTTGATTACTGGAATCCTTTAGTCAGAATGGTGTGTGTGGGTGTGTGTGTGTGTGTGTGTGTGTGTGTGTGTGTGTGCAATGTGAAGCAACAATTGAAATCACAGCTTACTTAATGTTGGAGAGAGAGAGAGAGAGAGAGAGAGAGAGAGAGAGAGACACAGACAGACAGACACAAGACAGACAGACAGACAGACAGACAGACAGACAGACAGACAGACAGACAGACAGACAGACAGACAGACAGACAGACAGACAGACAGACAGACAGACAGACAGACAGGCAGACAGACAGGCAGACAGACAGACAGACAGACAGACAGACAGACAGACAGACAGACAAGCCTCCAGGTATAAGTAGCCAGTCTCTTAAGGTTTATGATATCACTTCTGGGTGAAATTCAATAAGAGAAAGGGCCTTTGAATTGTCCTGCTGGAACTCAGCCAGTACTTTACTGACACACAACAGAGTGGGAGAGAGGCAAGGGGCAGATAACAGCAATACCATCTTTATTTATCTATAATCCACTGGAACCCTGGCGTCCGTATTCTGGGTTTGTCATAATATATACTGTAGGCGAATATTTGGAGAGAAAAAAATACAAGCAGCTCACACCCCATCACGTTGCAATGCGTTGTTGAGCGTTGTGTAGATCAGCTATTTTCCGCGAAGAGAGCAGAAAAAACGATTTGTACAATTATATAGCGCCCCGGGGGACCCCTTGACGCATCAAGTTGAGCATAAATTAGGCATCAAACCTACAGTATGCTCTCATAGGTTGATGTTCTCGCTTTAGCTTTCAACAATCACTTTACACTGTCTTCATGGGAATGGACCTCTAGTCTGCCTGCTATGCTGTAGGGGTGTGACGTACAACCTCAAACCAGTACCATGTGCACTTTGGTAAGAACATTAGGGGAGGAAACAGGAAGTTAAATTGTCTGGAGGGCGCCTTTAAGACAATAAAGACAATGGTTGGGGAGAAAAGAACAGAAGATATACATACATAATATTGAACACATCTTGCTGCTGAGTGGAAGGAGATGTCCTAAATAACAGCCCCAGTATATGTACATTTAAAGCAATAGCATTAGGATGCAGCTCATAGCGCCTTGCGTACAGTACAACTGACACAAATCTGTGATGCTGTTGCGTGTCTCAGTCAACACAGCCCACTGTTTCCACATGTGTGTGCCCTGCCACACTTTAACACAGCCCACTGTTTCCACACGTGTGTGCCCTGCCACACTTTCAGGTTAACCATATGAACCCCAGCGTCCCTATTCTGGGCATGTCATAATAGGCAAACAATAATGAGGGGACCAAAGTATAGTATAGTCAACACTATATGCAGGTCAATTGAATGTCTAGTTTAGTTTGTGGTTAAGGCTGTACTCAGAAATGGAGTATTTTCACTTTGAAAATATTGGACGATGCAGCCTTCTGACGAAGTATAAATTCTACCTGTATAGAAGCCAGGGGGTAAGGGCACAGTGTATTTGTACAAAAAGAAAAGAAAAGAGAAAGTAAGGGTGAAATCTGGTCCCAGAGGGAACAACAACTCTAGCCCATCCACCTCCCCTGGTGACCTTTCACAGAACACAGCACTGGGAGGCACAGTATTATGGCTCACATCTCACTGGGCTCTTAAAGGATCAAAAACACCACCCATCTACAGTGTCTACCTGTGCACGCACGCACGCACCTTAGAGTATCGCACGCACGCACCTTAGAGTATCGCACGCACGGACGCAGACAAACATGGACAGAGGTGCATGCACGTGTGCAGCCGTGCACAATCTTTTGCCAGCACAGGTGCAGAGTGACACACTGTACTGTATGTTTACCACAGATATTGCACAAAATGTGCAAGCAACACACACGCACACACACGCACACTCTCACTCCGATTACCCTTTCCCCCCCCAACTCTCCTCTTCAATGCACTCCTCGGGGACAAGAAGGGTCAGATAGAGAAGAGGAGGATGAGAGAGGTGCCTAGAGCCAAGAACGAGTTGGTTTTCAAGAAGAAGAAAAAAGAGTGTCATCTAAGCTGGCCGTCTCTGTCCTTCCTTTGAGAGACAGTAATCCTCTCTCCTTCCTCCCTTCCAAGCAGATATGATCCCTCGTCCCGTCTGAATGGGAACAGGTGAGCCGTCTGGGGACTCCGTATCACTAGAGCAGCGATTGGATTCCAGCGTCCAAAGAAGAGTCTTTTTTTCTCTCGGGGCCAGCAGGGTTGTGCCGCTGCCAAAACAGGTGCACTGATCAGACATACTATAACCTCTGCTTCTACCTCTGTGAGGCCGGTGTGTGCGTGCGCGCGCGTGCATGCATGCATGCTTGCGCACACGTATCGTAAAACTGCTGCTCAGTCAGTGCTGTATATATATACTGTATATTATGTGAGTGAAATAATGTATTATTTATAATAATTTATTATTATCAAAAGCTTAAAGAACTGAGACAATGGAAGGGACACACTGATGAGACTCAAACCTATGTTGAAACTTTGTAATATAAAAATGTTCAAGGGCTCCACCGGTAGCTGACCGGATAGTGCATCGACTACATAATCACAACAACACATCCTGTTTGATTCCTGCTGGAGACTTGTTACATGTTCTCTCTGCCTTCACTGTCCTGTCTCTCTGCTATCCTATCTAAATAAATCAAAACTGAATTGGCACACACACACGCACGCACACACGCACACACACAGAAACTCAAGTCCCCAGTGCACAGTGCCCAGGTGTACATGGGGAGAGAACCCTGATTCTGATATGTGCACATGATTGAGTACACAATACACATACATTGGGTGTGCATGTGTGTATTTGTGGTTGGGTTCCCTGCTGTGACCAGGGTTCAAGGCAAGCAGCTGTGAGGGGAAGCCCATGCAGTCGTTGGGTGGTCTCACACCCTGCATCATAAATTATGGCCCTCCCCGTTGGCCTTTAAGTGTGTTGGGGTTAATGTAGCTTCATGCCCTCCTCTAGACCCTTCCCCCTTCTATAGGTGTGACCTTCTCTGTACCACTATAATGAGGCTACGCAATACGAGGACCAACTGCTCCTTCCAGGAAATAGGCCGACTAGGGGAATCCAGGTGAAAGCCATGAATCTATTCTTGGTAAATGGCTGCTACCCTTCTTTAAAGGGGAGAACAACCGGGATAATTAAAGGGAGAATTGGCAGAGCTCTCGCCTCAGTATTTCTTGTATTTATTGATGTCTCTGAAGGGACAGCTGGGGTATAGATGTGGTTCCAAAGACGCTGGACTACTTAACTACAAGACTGTCCCTCGGCGGGCGGGTGGGCGAGCGCACACACACACACACACACACACACACACACACACACACACACACACACACACAACACAGGTGGCCAATGCCCTTTTGTCCCCTACAACAAGGTGACCAGTGGATCAGAGATCCCGTCCAGAACCTTGGAAAAAGCTCTGCGCCGAGGACGAAAGCAGCCGTGTCTATGTCTAATACCCATAGGAGGACCCTCACCACATACTGGAGGAACTACTGGTGTACTGGCTACAACTACTTGTGCCCCTGACTACAACAGGAAAGGATATCGGATCATTATTGTCTTATTGGGAGTGCCACCAGATTGCGACTACAGAAGTACCCTGGTGGCACAGTTAATGGGACTTAAAGTAGCTATAAGTAATAATAATATATTTTTTTCATTCTGACAGCCAGCAATGGGTTAAACATCCACAAAAAAGTCACACCTGTGTGAAGTGATCATCATGACGTAAATTAGACACTGGACCAATAACAAAGCTTCTAAAATCTTTAAATGCAGACTGCGACCCCTAGAGGTGTCACAGAGACAAAAACTTTTTTGGGAGCATTTCATCCATAGCTGGCTGTCTGAATACCACTAAGACGCCCTGAGGGCGAGATGCCCTAAAGGGCGAGGTCGCGCTGAAACAACAGGTCTGGGAATGCCCATATTAAGGACGTTTTCAGGTCTGGTAGAGCGTAAAATGTGTGCGCGCCTGCGCGGGATTCGACCCAGGAGGGTTAATAAGGCCAGACGGGGCCTCGGGCCAGCTCAGTTAGGGCCCAGGTAGGGCCCAGGTAGGGCCCAGGTAGGGGTAGGCCTTCATTTTCGGGCCTGTTGAGAACTCGCCAGCTCATGTGGTAATGAAGATAACTTCATAAACGACATATTACACCATTTCCTCCAATGTGCTATTTTCCTATCGATGTGCTCTCTAGATAACACCATTTATTATGACTCGATTGACTTTGAGATTTTGTAATGGAGTTTGTCTGTCTGTGTTTGTCAAATCTGGCCACAAGAGGGTGCGGAAAACACGGCTCAACTATGCACGCCTCTAGGTTGCCTTGTTGTATTTTACTGTATGAAATTGCTGTATTAATTATTTTTGCGCCAGGTCCATATACAGACCCTGATGCTAGGGCCCGTATATAAGCTATAATATTGAAGCTAGGCTGCAGAGGTTCACTGTGTAGCCTATAACAAAACTGGCTTCATCCTATCTCTCTGCAATGCCTCTTCATTCATATCTTCCTCTGAATAACAATGGTGGAAAAAGTACTCATTCACATTATTTGACTTAAGTAAAAGTATCAATATTGCAATGTAAAAACAAATACTAGAAATAAAAGTAAAAGTCCGGAATTCAAAATGGACTTGAGTAAAAGTACAAAAGTTTTGGCATTAAAACGTACCAAAAGAGAAACGTACTCATTATGCAGAATGTCCCATTTCAAGTTTGAAATGCATTGTGAACTTGTAGATCGGCTATTTTCAAATGCCGAAATGGATACAGGGTTGAAGTGGTTAATGGATGTTTAGTAATGATCTGCAAATCTGCAAACTAACTACTGTAGTGGAGTAAAAGTTTTTAAAAAAATTGATGTTGAGATGTTACGGAGTAGAACTGTAGAAGTAAAAGTATTGGAAATACTGAAGTAAAGTACAAATACCTCAACATTGTACTTAAGTACAGCACTTAGGATAATGTAGCCTATACTTACTTTACACCACTGCTGAATAATGGTAAATCTTGCCAGAGACCGACGGTCCTTTTTGTCAACAGTGAAAACATGCAGCCATTTGTTTTGGAACCTGTAGCTTTTCTATCATGCTTAATTAATTTGTTACGTTCTTAACAGAGAATGACTTGTCCTGTCAAGTTTAAATACATGGCTTAACGTCTTTGACGGACATACAGAGAGGAGGAGCCAGAGAAAATAACATGCTGGAACAATACACACAAACAAAACCACCGGCTGCTACTTAAAATATCATTCACAGCATATTTTACTTGTGTTTAATCACTCTCATAAGTATAGAAATTGCCGTTATTATCTTTGGCTATTATATATAAGTGTTGCCATGGCTCGTGTAATCACAGTCGGAATACAGGTCCAGACCGCGCGTGTGTGTGTGTGCATGCATGTGCTTTTATACACATCTGTACACATGTGGGCTAGACACACACACACAGTGTATACAAATACCCTAACCCTATATATATAGATATACATATTTTGTGTGTGTGTGCGTGCATGCACGGCTGCACACGCGCGCACATTAGCACACATGCACTCATTAGCTGTGTGTGTGTGTGTGTGTGTGTGTGTGTGCACGCACACACACACATATAAGACTTAAATAAACAGTGCACGTCCGATAGGAATGTAGTGTGTCTGGAGGCTGGCCGGCCGGCCTGTGAGAGCACAGTGCCAGTATACTTAACATAACTGTTGATCAACCGCAGCGACGGCGCGATAGCCCCACGTCTGTTTCCATGGCAGACAGGCGTCACAACACTCAGCTAAGGAGTCTGGAATACTTTCCATTAGGGGAAACATTGTGGAGGAGTTAACCTGATCATCTGAGAGAGAGAGAGAGAGAGAGAGAGAGAGAGAGAGAGAGAGAGAGAGAGAGAGAGAACAAGGAAGACTAGGAGCTGGTGAGAGAAAGAGGGAGAGAGTGTGAGGCGGAAAGAAAAAGTGATAGACGCAGAAGGAAATGGAGAGTAATGGAGACAGAGTGAGCATTGAGAGGTATTGACAGAAAAAGGGGTGGTTGAAGAAAGAGAGATACCATACCATTTGAACCCGGGTGCAGTACTTAGTTTAGACAGTTTTTGGTTTAGACTAGTCATTGGTTAGACAGTCATTAGTCCTACAACTACAACCTATCTCAAACCCTCGCCCTAAACCTAACCTCCCATGGGGCAGGACACCTCATAACCATAACCAATAACTAGTCTAAACTAAGTATGCACCCCTTTGAACCCCACCTCCTCTTTCTTTAGTTTTTTGCTCATACCATTAATGATAGTTGCTGACACTAATATTAATCACACACAAAAAACAAACACCAATATGCACCATTCATCGCACATCAACTCTTTTAGAAGCTGCACCATGCAGGCCTTCTGCAGCAACAATGTCTCTTTGAGAGCCCATTAAGAGCCACATCTCACCACCTTTCATCAGTTGTTTTGAGTTTTGACTCCGCCAGAAATAAAATAGGCCACACTGATGACGTCACAGTGAGGTTCTGTGGGTTATGCTGCCGTTAGCCTCAGAGTAGATTCAAAACATGGCACTGGACCAAGGCACCGACAGCGCTGCCGAGCGCAATGCTATTCCCAGCGATTCTTCCCACCCTATTTTGAAACACAGAGCGAGATTGGTGGGAATATGCTTGGCTGTGTGTAGTAGGACACACTTTGATTCAGCATTAAGATTGGAAAAGCAGAGGGGGCACACAGAAAGGACTCTTAGATTGTATAACTACATCATGCATGAAAGAAGGCAATACAAAAAACATTCAGGCCCCATTCAGAAACACTCAGCCCCACACTAACCATGGCCAAGTTCTGAGCCTCATTGGGAGTGATAGTGTTGTCGTTGGGCCAAGCTTTTTATGAGCTTTGGTCCTTGATGTTAACAATACGATCCCCTTTATGGTCAGAGTGAGTGCTTGAGTCTTAATGACCTCTGGCTTTGGTAGAGTTAGCATGCTAGTACAGTGAAGATAACCTTCAGAATTTGTCTTTTTACAGGCCGGTGCAGCATTCAACCACAGAATACTTGGACTTTTCTTCTCTGTAAAGACAGAAACAGTTTTGTGTCGGACTCCATTAAAGTGTTTTTTAAAGCTTAGAGGAGAGCAGTGAAAGAGGAGCACCGTTTTCTTTGCTTGTTTCCTAAGTCTGTCTCTTTTGTGAACAGATGTTCATTCTGCTGTGTTGTAACGAGGGAAGAGCGGCTTATCTTGCTGTTTTCAACCCAAACAACTCACGCACAACTGCTGTGCCGTGCCGTCGCTGTGTGTGCGTTGGCATGTCACATGGCCATTCCCCCTTTGTTTTCTTAATAATTAGTCAGTGTTTTCACAGCAGGGGGCATTATGTGTGTGAGTAACCGAGCCTGTTTGAGACTACTTAATCTACTCCCTCTACACAGTATAATCCTGAGTGTCTGAGTGGTTACAAATGTAACCAAATGGTTTACATTTGTACAATCTCAGTTACAAATGGATAAATGCACACTGAGGATTTTACTGTGTACTCTCTCCCCTCTCCATTTCTTCTGTCTGTGAATGGCTGAGAGTTGGTTCAGAAGAATTCAGAGCTGCTACTTGTGTTCCTATATTTTTGTAGTAATCTGCCGTTTGATCTTGAGATGGAAGTAGATGATGAAAAATGGGGCCCCTCTGTGCATCAGGATCTCTCCGTATTTCATTCCCTGGAAGGTTTGTATGTTTAAGACAGGATCAGAGCAGTATTCAGGGTGAGTGGTGAGAGAGTTAGTTACTGTCAAGGCAACACACTGGGTTGGTCATTAATGTTGCATTATGCTGACTACTGAGACCAACCTTTTAGTCTTCCAGTGACATCATCGATGGGGAATACAAGCTAATAAAAACTGCAGGCTTTCTAGTCCTGAAAAGTTGCAATGCGAAAATGGAAGCCATCGTTCTCACGATAATAAAAATCTAAATACTTTTGAAAATAAATCTGCCTAATGATGATGTCACTGGAAGACGGTTTCTAACTGCCCACAGCCGTCCTATGAGACACAGACTGAGTAGAAAAGATATTTTTCATGATTATTAGTGAGGACCTATTATATGAAGATAGGTTGAAAAGTGGTGAAGTGGTCCTTTAAGGCATTTAGTAAGGGGAAGTTAGCAAAATGTTTGAAAACACAAATCTGGAAAACACCAATAGCTTTCTTCAAAAATGTGTAGCCTATATAAAAGGTGTCTACTAGTGAAGAAAAGTCTGCACACTCATAGCCACGACGCAGGATAATTTATTAGACGAATACCAACGTTTTGACCTGGAAAGGTCGTATTCAGTAGAAACTAGGGATGCACCGAAAATTCGGCCACCGAAAATATTCGGCCGAAAATGGCTAAAAATGTATTTTCGGCCTATTCGGTTTCGGCTCAAATAAGCCGAAAAATATCACCGAATAGTAGTAGTGGTCCTAAAGTTGTGAATCGAACTAAACTGCGAGGAAAACACAGATGTACAAGCCCAACGCGCTGTGCATTGCGACGGGTAGATAGCTTGTAGATCTGCTACTTTCAGCGCAGGAAGGGCGCATGCTTATGACGCTCTTTAACTATGCATCATTCAGCAGCCCCCAGCCAGCGACAGTCGCAACAGAACACAACACACGAGCAGCAGTCACGGAACGCACAGGCAGATCCGACACAACTGTGCTTTCATCCACGATTCCATAGCCTTCTAAATCTTATTTCCCATCCACGGGCACAAGCAACGTGATATTAGCAGCTTCCACCCGATCTGTGGTGGTGTTGACGAGGGAAGCTAGTAGCTAGCATGGGAGCTAACGTTAGTTTTAACACTATGTACTTTACATCCGTTCCCCAACCCTCGTCCCCTCACACTCGCTGCTGCGTTTACACGGGCAGACACAAAGACGAATGGGAATATCATTTGGAGCTTTAACAATGAATGATAGACTGTATCTTTGTCCAAACCCACCTCTGGAATATTGCTATCTCATTCCACTTTAATTTATTTTATTCCATAGTCTTAGTTTTTCTCTAATAAAGTTGTTTTTATTTGTTTTCTCATGTTCTCTTTGAAAAGTGTCTTTAAGTACTCAGAGAAGCTTAATATAAATAATATTATTATCACTATTATTATTATTACTACTTGTTTTTATTGCCTATGCTTATGTAGAAAAAAAGCTCACTGCTCAGGTCAAATAGGCCTATTGATATGTGAATAAAATGTGATTAATTGAGATTAATTAATCACAAAGCCTCCAATTATTTAGATGTTTTTTAATGGACCCATAAGTGTTTATTATTTAAGTTAGATTTTGCCATAATCATGTCTTTTGCCATAATCAGGTAGCTTTACAACAAAGATGTATTCGGCTATTCGGTATTCGGTTTTCGGCCAACTGTTTCCTATATTCGGTATTCGGTTTCGGCCAAGAATTTCCCTTTCGGTGCATCCCTAGTAGAAACCATAAAGGTGTTTAGTACCTCTCAAGTAGTTTCAGAACAACTCCTCACAGAAACTTTGTGGAAGCAATCAATGGGCCTGGGAGAAAAACAGGAGCATTGTAAATTGGCCAATATTAGCTTGTATTATGGGTTTGTTGGGGTGCTGAATCCAACATCTAACATTAGTTAGTTTAGTTCTTAGTAAACATTACTCCCTGGCCATGAAATCGGCCACGCCTACTTTTCAGAGGGCTTATCCATCAAATTGTGGTGGCCGTAACTTTCCACTTAAGCATTTTTGTTTAAGTGAAACAAAAACACCCCAGAAAACCCACAATTAGTTATCCCACAAGCTCATATTGGCCAATTTAAATCTTTAGTCACCCAGGCCCTTTCTAGGTACCCCAACTTTGATTGCCTCCCACAAAAAAATCTGTCTAACTTTCATTTATTACACGTATTCAGATCAGCTAAAAGTGCATGCCACCTACTTTGTGTTGCTTACTTAGAATGTGTATAGACACTGGAAACTGAGGGCACAGAGAAGAGGGGCATACAAGAAATGACCAAGCCAGATTCAAACTCGGGACACAAAATGGATATCCCACTACGAATCCCCAGCTTCAATTACTACATTACAGTGATTACGCACACTATAGTACTTCAGAAACTGCTAATATCAGAACGAAAATACATCGCCTGGATGCAACTGGGACGTATCCTCAGTGAAGTATCCCAAGGTCATCAGGGTTTCGGGTCTCTCGAACATCATACCCCTCACTCTGGTGACCCAGTCCCGACTTACGTCCAGGTAGCTACCCTCGATCAGAACCACTAGGGAAAGACAGGGCCGCACAATCCGTTGGAACCCCTCCGGAACTACTATGCCGGGAATGAGAGGTACAATTCTGGTATATGAATAACCATGAAGGTCATTCACATACTGTGTATAAATGGAACCAAAATTACTAAATTGTACCATTCTCGACTATTTAAAGACTATTTACAAATTATACAATTGTGCAATGTGCAATGTGATTGTGACGTCCATATACATATACATATACACATATATAACACAAAACTGTACCCTTTTTAGGGAATGTACTGTAACTTCAGAGAGCATCAGGCAACCTTTTTTTCCCTCCTTTCTCTAAAATAGACGTAACATTTTAGAAAGGAACCCTTGGGACGGGTTTTGTGTCAATAGAGCCGTGGCCTGTGTAGTTTTACCTCATGTGTGTCCAACACATTAACTCTGCTGTTAAACACACTTCCCCAGTAAACATGTCAATCAATAGCGTCCTCTGTTTGCCCGTTTGGGTCGATATGGGACGAGCGAGCCAATGGCATCGATGTTCCACCTGCCGTTTCACCCTCCATCGCCTTGACCCCGACGAGGCCTGATCACATGACCCCATGTTCATTAAAGTAGACCGAGGCCACTGGGATACACATATATAGTACACACACACACACACAATCTTTGCTTGGGTGGTAAGGTAGGATTGGTGTGTGTGTGGTCGGGGGGGGGGGGGGGGGGGTGCATGTGTCCCTGCAAATACACAAGTATGCAGGGGCACAGACACATGCATGCACATGCTTTCTCTCTTACAACGAACACACACAACATACATTTACACTGTGAGGGTTAAATGAACACCCAGGAGTTTACAGTGTAACCACAGCCATGTTGTTGGCCTTGACAGAAACACCTGTTTCAAGGTGAGTGGCTGACTAATGCATTTTGAACTCTGACCCTTGTGAGAAAGATATGGACCCACTAGTGACCAAGACCATCAACACAACAGTCATTTGAAATGCCTTGGCTTAAACTGTACCTTGCTCATAGAACAAATGACATTCTGTGTAACGTTGAAGGTTGGTTTTAATTAGTCTCTCAAGACTCAACTGCCTCCACCAAAAAAGGTCTGTACATCAGAAGCGCTGAAAATCTACAGCCACTTCTGTTTTGGATTTGCATTCTCGTAATATCTCTAGCTTGCTGCTTAGCAGGAATGGAACTCCGTTGAATGCATTTTTCTAAATCTGATAATGTTGAGGCAGGCGAAATGTTCATTTCTGGTCACAACCTAGAACCATTCATACGTTGGCAAGAGCGCCATCTATCGTAAACCACTGAAAAGACCATATGAGGGAGATGTCCATCATCTGCGGTAAAGTGTTGGATTAGATTTGCCATAGATCTCCGTCAACCACACGTAATGTGTTAATTCACGTTACATGATCTGACAAGGTCGATAATCCAGACCTGTTTTACCGATGAAGTAATGAACATAAAAGACAGCCAATATAGTTGCACCTTAAGGGGTCCCTCATAAAGGTGCTTTATATTAAAAGCCGCTAACTGGAATAAGTTATTAATGGACAGAGAGAAAATGTGAAAGAGATAGATTAGTGAATAAGGACTAGTCTAGGACACTTTGTCTCCTGTTGGCACCGAGGTCAAAATTACTGCAGCCTCCGTCTTGTCAACAATAGAGAGTATGCACGTGACATCCTCATCAAACCCGGAAGTTATGCAGGAATGCCTACTGCGTCCTACTGTGTGGCAAAAAACTACTTTCTGGCCTTGACAGCCCATGCATCCAAACAGAAAAGTCCTATCTGATTGCATTACACAACATTAAACAATTAAACTCACTTTTCCTGTTGCTTTGCCACTCGATTTGCCAATCGATGTGCCATTCACTTTAAGCATGTGCATACCCTCTATATAAACTCACACTCTTACAAAAGCATAATCCTCATTAGGATTGTGGTGTATAAATTAATTTGCACACAAAAACACGCTTCACTGGGTGCAAACACACACACACACACACACACTCGCACACACACCACCCTTGGCTCAGGCAGCAGATTAGGCTGTGGGAATGAGGTCACACCTGCAGTGGTTGGCAGGGTGATAAACGATGTTGCTTTAAACTTTGGAGACCGTCATTTTTGGGAGCCACTGTTTACCCTCCATTGAAGTATAATGGTGGCCTCTGAAGGCTGGGGAGCCAGGGACAGCGCCCCTTCTGCATTATGTTTAGAGCCAGGGACAGCGGGCTCTGCCCCTTCTGCATTATGTTTAGAGCCAGGGACAGCGGGCTCTGCCCCTTCTGCATTATGTTTAGAGCCAGGGACAGCGCCCCTTCTGCATTATGTTTAGAGCCAGGGACAGGCAGCAGGCTCTGCCCCTTCTGCATTATGTTTAGAGCCAGGGACAGGCAGCAGGCTCTGCCCCTTCTGCATTATGTTTAGAGCCAGGGACAGGCAGCAGGCTCTGCCCCTTCTGCATTATGTTTAGAGCCAGGGACAGGCAGCAGGCTCTGCCCCTTCTGCATTATGTTTAGAGCCAGGGACAGGCAGCAGCAGGCTCTGCCCCTTCTGCATTATGTTTAGAGCCAGGGACAGCGGGCTCTGCCCCTTCTGCATTATGTTTAGAGCCAGGGACAGCGGGCTCTGCCCCTTCTGCATTATGTTTAGAGCCAGGGACAGCAGGCTCTGCCCCTTCTGCATTATGTTTAGAGCCAGGGACAGGCAGCAGGCTCTGCCCCTTCTGCATTATGTTTAGAGCCAGGGACAGGCAGCAGGCTCTGCCCCTTCTGCATTATGTTTAGAGCCAGGGACAGGCAGCAGGCTCTGCCCCTTCTGCATTATGTTTAGAGCCAGGGACAGGCAGCAGGCTCTGCCCCTTCTGCATTATGTTTAGAGCCAGGGACAGGCAGCAGGCTCTGCCCCTTCTGCATTATGTTTAGAGCCAGGGACAGGCAGCAGCAGGCTCTGCCCCTTCTGCATTATGTTTAGAGCCAGGGACAGCGGGCTCTGCCCCTTCTGCATTATGTTTAGAGCCAGGGACAGCGGGCTCTGCCCCTTCTGCATTATGTTTAGAGCCAGGGACAGCAGGCTCTGCCCCTTCTGCATTATGTTTAGAGCCAGGGACAGGCAGCAGGCTCTGCCCCTTCTGCATTATGTTTAGAGCCAGGGACAGCGGGCTCTGCCCCTTCTGCATTATGTTTAGGGACAGCAGGCTCTGCCCCTTCTGCATTATGTTTAGAGCCAGGGACAGCGGGCTCTGCCCCTTCTGCATTATGTTTAGAGCCAGGGACAGCAGGCTCTGCCCCTTCTGCATTATGTTTAGAGCCAGGGACAGCAGGCTCTGCCCCTTCTGCATTATGTTTAGGGACAGCAGGCTCTGCCCCTTCTGCATTATGTTTAGAGCCAGGGACAGCGGGCTCTGCCCCTTCTGCATTATGTTTAGAGCCAGGGACAGCAGGCTCTGCCCCTTCTGCATTATGTTTAGAGCCAGGGACAGCAGGCTCTGCCCCTTCTGCATTATGTTTAGAGCCAGGGACAGGCAGCAGGCTCTGCCCATTCTGCATTATGTTTAGAGCCAGGGACAGGCAGCAGGCTCTGCCCCTTCTGCATTATGTTTAGGGACAGCAGGCTCTGCCCCTTCTGCATTATGTTTAGGGACAGCAGGCTCTGCCCCTTCTGCATTATGTTTAGAGCCAGGGACAGGCAGCAGGCTCTGCCCCTTCTGCATTATGTTTAGGGACAGCAGGCTCTGCCCCTTCTGCATTATGTTTAGGGACAGCAGGCTCTGCCCCTTCTGCATTATGTTTAGAGACAGCGGGCTCTGCCCCTTCTGCATTATGTTTAGAGACAGCAGGCTCTGCCCCTTCTGCATTATGTTTAGAGCCAGGGACAGGCAGCAGGCTCTGCCCCTTCTGCATTATGTTTAGGGACAGCGGGCTCTGCCCCTTCTGCATTATGTTTAGAGACAGCAGGCTCTGCCCCTTCTGCATTATGTTTAGAGACAGCAGGCTCTGCCCCTTCTGCATTATGTTTAGGGACAGCAGGCTCTGCCCCTTCTGCATTATGTTTTTAAAGGAAGGCAAAACGATTAGCTAATGACACATTCGGCTTCGATTAGCCCTAATAGGACAGAGCAGGGCTCTGACATCAGGGACTGGTATTTCCAAAACTTGCAGCTGCCCTGAGAGAGTTTCTCATCGCCTTCACTGTGCAAATGAAACAGGACTCAAAATCACACTTTTACACATTTGAACCAGGGAGATATACTGTATAGAAGAGGGTCCTGGTACTTCATCTGGGGAAAGTGAAATGACTATTCCTTTTACCCTATAGTGCTGCAGAAATGTATAGGTCACCAATGTCAATGTAACACGAGTGATGATGATGGTATGTTTAGCCTATACGTAGGCGTAAAGTGAAACCAAATGGACCCGTAAGGGTCCTTTTGGTTTAATTTTACATTTTTTAAACAAAACTCTAATAAGGTCCATTTGGTTTTCCAACTCTCCATTAATTAGCTGGGGACCACTGGTGGTCCCACGACCACTGGTTAAAAAGCACTGTCATGGACAAATGACATACTGTAGATTGTCACAGTCCAGCCATATGAACAGCATTGTTTATGTGGATCCCGAGATCCTCATAATTTTTTTTACAAGAACTGCTTGAAACACAGTGGCATAGCTTATTTGGAGCAATTCAAATTGCTCCAAAAAAAATGAGGGTGGGGGTGGTAATCCAAATTTGTTGTAGCGATTGTATGTGCATGTGTCTAACTGTCTATAGCCCATCACACACCGTCTGCGACCGCCGCGCGTCAAAACAGCTGCCTCCATTATTTTCAATTAACCTCACACACCGGCTCCGTCCGCCGCGTCGCATGGCGCGCCAATAGAACCAGTTCTATTTTCCAGGCGGCAACGCGTCGCGCCGCGTCGGACGGAGCCGGTGTGTGTTGGGCTTCAGACAGTGGTTCCCTGCCTTTTCTGGATCTCAACCCACTTGAAAATCTTGAAACCTATACACATCTAAATTGTCAAGGTTATAAATAGAGAAAGAAATGACATATTTTTGTATTAGGAAATTATGAATGCCATCTTAGTGTTTTGCCAATTATTCGGGGGCCCACTTGCAATATCCTCACAAGTTGTTTCTATGAGATTCTGGAATCTGGATAGCCTGAGAGAAGGTTATAAAAAAGTGCCAGTGGAAAACTAAGAACTTTGACCTACTACACCAGGTAACGGACACCAAATGTGCATATAATACTGTCATTGTCATCAAAGCGCCACATCTTCGCATTTTCGTTTTTTTTTTCTCAATCTTTTTTGTCCCCCATTAAGTACCATATAGAATTGGAGCTCATCCTTCTCCGCCTACGCAGAAAATACTCTTGGTGAATGTTTACATTATCAGACACGAGAGCTGCCTTTTCATGCTACGTCTGAGGAGAAGACTTGGGTGGATCTTCTTACCGCCGGCCTTATCAGATGAGGCTGCATTTTCACGACAGCCCCTCCTTGCCTTTGGCCCCCGAGCGACGGAGCGATGTGAGAATGACAGGCTACACTGCAGCTGTCTCAGAACACAGCATTCCAAAACTCCAATGTTAAGAATCACCTCTGTCTGTCTGTCTGTCTGTCTGTCTGTCACACTGAATAGACTCCAACGTTAAGAATCACCTCTGTATCTCTGTCTGTCACACTGAATAGACAAAATACAATGTTCATTTATTTATGAAAGTGTAATAATGGGCCCCTGCAGATTAGACCATACACACCATGTACTGTACGTGTGCAAATGCAAGCTCTCTCTCGCACATACTGTACACACAATTAGGCAGAGACTGCCCCCCCCCCCCCACACACACACACAACTCCTTGCATGGTATTTATAGATATAGTACACATACAAACACAGATGCAGTAACACACAGACAAGCATAAGGTATCAGCACCCACAAATGGATAAACATAGCTACAGTATACACATGCGTGCGCGGCTGCGCGCGCACACACACACACACACACACACACACACACACACACACACGCCAATTGATGTCAGCCCAAGCATGTTGAGTGTGTCTATCGGATCATGATTAGCCCCTACAGCCTGCGGTGTGCAACTCAGACCAGCCGAAGACATTTCAAGGGGATTTACGCAGACACGCAGTTGACGAAACCACAGCCCTTATTGAAAAGTGGCGTATTAACTGTCATTCAAGCCTTCATTGTCAGTGCATGCTCAGGTTGTAGCACTGGAATGTGTTTCTCACGTAGATTTGAGTTATGAACAGACAAATCTACTGCAAGCTGCAGGGTATTGGAATACTGATTAATCATGGCATAGTCGGATATCACAAGCCTATATCAAAGCCGGCTTGTACATCTTTTTTTATTTTATAATTGTTTCATTTTTATTTAAAAAAATATTGTGTGTTATTGAATGTTGGTGGGATGTTGTATAATAAAAGGAAAATCCCAAAAACGAGGTTTGTGGTTTGATTTCAATGAATGGCCCTGTATAGAGTAGCCTGGACCTTTAATAAATTGCATACTGTAAAATAAAGTAAAAGCCTACATCTATACACAGACTTTCTTTTACACTGCTTCCTTCCTCTATACATATTTTGTAGTGGGCTTTTCACTAATTCTCTAATAAAAACGTCTGGGTTTCCGAGGCTACTAATTCTCTGTTAATATCTGCCTGATGTTGTAGGCCTACTTAAACTTAATATAAAATGACTAAACATATCTGCCTGAAATAGAAAAATGCGTGGATAGATTTTGCATGTTTACAAGATAAGGAACAGGGCAATATATATATATATATATATATATATATATATATATATATATATATATATATATATATAGATATGATTTTGCATGACTAAAAATAAAAGTGCAACAAACATGCACACAAACTCATGGTTGGTTACATAAACAAAATAACCGTTCCTTTCTGCTGCACCTCATTTGAAATGAAGTCCCTTCCCTCAGCTATAAGAAACCCCCAGAGGAAAAGTTGCACCATAACAAATGAGCTTAAATAACAACCGTGCACCCGCAATCTCTTCCACAGCACCGTGCATTGTGGTTCCCATTCATCACGCCACCGTGGCATAACGTGGGACTTCCAAAACAATTACGTCTGTCATTAAACTCTGCACACTGTTGCTGCTTCCTCCGTGTGATAAGGGTGATTACTGGGCAAGCCAAAGCTAATCTGCCTGTATCTCCTCTGTGGTCGGGGAAGGGAGGGGAGGGGACAGGAGCCCAAAAACTATGGGAGTGGGCCTGTCAGCACTCGGCTTGTACTGCTGTGTTGGACTGCCACCCTGTGGTTGCTTTGGGAATAGCAATCTCCGGGCCACACCAGTGAGCGTGCAATGCATGTACAGCACACACACGCACGCGTACACACACACACACACACACACACACACACACACACACACACACACACACTGAAGGTCGAGTCTATAAAGCATCATAATTGACATGAATATCCCTAGAACACTAAACATAACTTCCTTCAAACCATCACTAAACCCGGGTATATTTTACCCAATGTAATATATTCCATAATAAATATTTCTCATCAAAATATATTGAAGTACAGCAATACATGGGAACTTGAGGTACTCTTCTTTAATATTTCATCATGACTTCGGCAAAATCAGTGAAAAGTGTGGGTATTATTTAAAAGATATTCCTAAAATAAATCAAATTGAGCTAGCTCCTTTGGTCCACCCATTCCTGGGACCATGAGAATGATCCAGGGGGGAAAAAAGACCATTGTGGATGTATGGCATGATGTCCCTGAGCATCATGACGCTACTGAAAGGCCCACCCACCTCAGACATCAGCAACCTTATGAAAATTACAAAAATATAATTGTCCAGGTGAAAATCACCCGGCTTTAGTGTTCTAGTAGGGATAAATAACATTTATAATGCATTATAAATACCGGTATGCACAGGCTTCCACACATTATAAATTTATAAATATTTATAATTATGCATAACAACTTGGTTTATGAAGTATTATTAAATGCTGGTCATAATGCATTATAAGCTCAGCGGAAAAGCACATAACATATACACATAACTTAGGCCAGTTATATAAGTACTCTTTCAAGAAGACAGATTAAGCTCAAGGTTTTATTTTAATTCTTTTACCAAATGGGTTCCCAGATTGGTTGTGTCAAGTTGTCATACAGTACATGATTATAAACATTTATAACGAGTGGGATGAAGCCTTTCATTATAATGCATTAAAAATGTGATTGACCGTTTATGTAAAGTTTTACTGTTGATTCTTATTGTAAATTCCATTTTCTACACGTTTGGAAATTGTTCTGGATAAGCATGTCGGCTAAATGCCCAACATGTGTAAAATGTGAAGGTTTCATAATGGCTGTGATCAATCCAATAGGCTATGATCCAGTTGCGTACAGTATTATGGACATTCAGCTGCTCTCTTTTACACTCCCTGGTTACATCATTCACATAATCGTAAAGTGTGTGTGTGTGTGTGTGTGTGTGTGTGTGTAGGGGGGCTCCATCCTTTTACTGTGCCCTGTGCTACCGTTAGCCCCGCGGCCCTCACCATCAAACCCTATAGCCAGGTTTCCCAGCGCTAGCTGTAAACCCTGGCTGTGAGAGTGAGGGCAGAGAGGGATGAGAGGGGTTATTGACACGCAATAAACCCTTTATTTTATCAGGGGAGAGAGGAAACTAGGTGTGTGGTGAAGAGGGAGGCCTCTTACTGTTCATCTTCTGTGTGTATGCTGTGAAGAAATTCTAGCCACTTTCCAGTTTCTTTCTTTCTTAGTGGGTCCAAATGCTTCCTTAAGGTATAGTAAAGGCAGAATGCACTATGAATGTTTTTGCCATTGCCATAGGAAAACCTTTATTAGATTCTGGCTTAAATGTGATTTACATTACAAAAACATAAGGGAGTGTACACAGTATGTGTTTTGAATAAACCTAGTTCAGGTAAAAATGCTGCTTCAATATCTGCAGTATGCACAAAGCAACAATATACTGTATACATGGCATGCGGACACACACACACACACACACACACACACACACACACACACACACACACACACACACACACACACAACGTCCAATCAAAAGAAAAGTTTTTGTCCTAAATGTGTACAACTTCAGAGCAGATCTTCGTACAAGCTATTTCACTGAAACCTAATACTCCTATTGAGTCCTGTAAAACAATACGGTACGCTGTACTATGATAACATGACTCCAGCATTAGTTACAATAGAAGTAAATTACTATTGGAACTTATGCATATATTTTACAATGCAATTTGTCCAGCTGCCTCCGTCTCCCAATCCAGCTGTTGAATCTTCCTGACACTACAGAGAAAATTCCCCTACAGCATGCACCCTGATCCATTTCATCCTCCTCCCAACCCCCCCCCCCCCCCCCACACACACACACACACACACACACACACACACACACACACACACACACACACACACACACACACACACACACACTTAATTTGTGCATACACAAGTGCATTGACCATGTATGTAACCATTGTGTGGAAATTCCTTAACACAGATAAAAGTAAAAGACAAGAGGTCTACACATACACACTCACACAGACCATGTACTGTGTGTGTTCGAACACACACATGCGCGCCCTGGGAAACACACACATACACACACACACACACACACTCTCTCTCTCTCTCTCTCTCTCTCTCTCTCGACTGGAGGTGTGTAATGGATTAGATCCCCCTCATCATTGCCGGGACAGTGTTGTCTTCTAGGTCCATATAGAGGCGGATGAGACCGCAGCTGTTGGAACGTAAATTTCCAGAGGAATGTTTCAGGCCCGAAGCCTCAGACTGAGGACCTTGACTCTCACGAGATGACAAATGATGGGCTTAAGGACTGCTGCTGCCAGTGTGTGTGCGTGCATGTGTGTGTCTCAGGATAAGCCCCTTAATGTGTCGATCCATATGTGTGTGTGTGTGTGTGTGTGTGTGTGTGTGTGTGTGTGTGTGTGTGTGTGTGTGTGTTTTCCCGTGTGCAGCAAGTCCCTCTGTGTGTAAGTATATATTTGTGTGTGCGAGTGTGTTACTGTGTGTGTGTGCGTGCATGTGTGTGTGTGTGTGTGTGTGTGTGTGTGTGTGTGTGTGTGTGTGTGTGTGTGTGTGTGTGAGGTGTATGAATGTTAAGAATCCATAGGTTCAACTTTGATGGGTAAATGGTTATCCCAAGACTTCAAGACAGCTCAGAGAGGCTTTGTGCATCGGAAGCCCACGGTTTAAAGGGGAAAAGCCCCGATGCCATGTAGTGGCCATATGAGCTGAGGTTTTAATTCCCCTTTAAGCTGGTCAGAAGTAAAGACCAGTCTAGAGAGTAAAGGATGAGGTATTCAGATCACCGCATGGCTGGCAAGCTTTTCAGCTCGTGACACTGTTGTGACATCATCATAATAAAGCCACACTGCTTTTTATGACGGGAGAGATGAGAGAAGTACTTACTTGCTTACTGCCCTTTATGCCGGCAGGCAAGTAGGGCCGCAACGAAGGATTTCCACTCCTGTCTGTTCTGGGCCAGTGTCTTTATGGAACCCCAGGTGTGATGTAGGGTCTTCAGCTCTCCCTCCAGGCCTCCACTGTCCCATGCCAGGTGTTCTTGGGTCAGCAGCCTCTTGTACGTTTACCATCTGTTGTCCGTGAGAGGAGGAAGGATATTTCAATAATGATAAAACATACTTTTGTGCTTTCATTTGTAAGGGTTCACTGAGACTTAGGAACGCCCTGGCTGGGGTTAATATGGCTAGTAAAATCACTGGCATCTTTTTTGCATTCTTTCTAGAATTTCCACTTAAGACCTATATGTTCATACTTCATACTTCACTTTTATGTCATGTTGTGACACATTTTGGAAGTGGTTAAAATAATTTACATATAGCCTATATATAAGCTCTCAAATAGGCATATATTAGTTTCTTCTTGCTGCACTGCATTCTCATAGAAGCCTGTTTCAATTCACAGATAGGCCTACTTTTGTTTTTGCTTATAAGGACTTCTATTTATTGATGTTTCACTGTCTGTAAAGTAACTGGAACACATATCCACATCTTGTAATATAAAGAGCGGAAACTCAAAGACGTCTCTTGATGCCCATGTGTTTCAGATGTCAGGTTCAAGGGAAGGCAACTCTCTGCATAAGCATATGGCTCAGGCTTCGGCAGTCCATCATTATCTTTGAAAGCAAAATCCACTGACATTAGCTAGCTAGGCTAATGTCATCATGGGGGTGACGGGAGAGTGCAAAGAAAGGTCTAAACTGCTAGACCTTGCACTGCACTATTTATTCACCTGTTGCTGGGCAGCATTTTATACTTTGTACAAAGTCTTGCACATGAAAGTCAGGAGATAACCACAGATACTTTAGTGGCGTTCGTTTAGAAATAAAATGGCTTTAAATTGGCGTTTGGACTCACCACTTTGTACTTGACATGGTCTGCGCAGCGTATAGTCCTCCCTTTGCTTCCTTGGCATTCAGTAGGCCTACTTGTTATGCAATTTATACCCAACCTCACCCTCGTGTATTTTAGGTTAATACGGTATTGTATAATTCCTTCTGTTTCTATGTGCTTGGCTGCTTGCGTGCTTAATTGTGGTAAGAACGACTTCTGTAGCATATGATATTTCCCGCGGTCCAGTTTCAAAACCACACACTTGTGTCTATTTAATCAGTGATTAGGCGACTTGGTGGTGGTGGGTGGGCATCGACTGCCCCCTTGTGGTCTGGTATTATAATGACACCAAAATATAAGCAAAACTTCCAAAATAATATAAATATTAAAAAACACGGCTCAAACAATAATACATAATGTTTGTTACCATCAGTGGTGGAAAAAGTACCCGTATTTGTAAAGTAAAAGTATGGTAACAAAAAGTTTACTTGATTAAAAGTACTAAAGTATTGGTATCAAAATGTACGTAAGTAGTGTAGAAACTAGAAAGTACTCATTATGCAGAATGTCCCATTTCATATGTCTAATTTTTTTTTAAATAGCAGAACTACAAGCTTGCAGATTGGCTATTTTCAAATGGTCGAAATGTATACAGGACTGAAGTGGAAAATGTATGTTTTGTAATAATCAAAATCTACAAAGTAATTAGTAACTAAAGTTTTATTATTAGTATATAAAGTAAAGTAAAAGTAGGCCTACCTACTGAAATCTTGAAATAGGCCTACTACTCCAGTAAAGTAAAAAATACCGTACCTCAAAGTTGTACTTAAGTAGGCTACAGTATTAAGTAAATTACACTGGTTACCATAATCACGTGAAATGAGGCTCAACATCATTTGTTCTGCTATTGTTTTTGCTTCAAGTCAAAAAGAAAACCACTAATTGAATCCCTATTGTACAAAACCAGAAAATGCTGCATGATGTAAAAAATATATATATAAAAAAATAAAAAAGAATCGGTTAATTAAGTTCATAAGTGAAATAATGTGTTGCCTGTTTCTGTTATTTTACAGTCCGTAGTGGGATTTTTATGGTAAAGTTATTACATTGTGGTGAAGTGGGGGTATTGCCAGCATCCATCGGATTGCATCAAAGTTGACCAATAAGCTGTGGGTGTGAAGAAAACAAATGGATGAAAGACTGAGTATAACTGAATGAATGGGAGCAAAGGATTTGAAGTGGCATTAAATCCACAGGGGTTGTAGAATACTATAACTATTTTACTGTCTTGCACTTTTGAAATATATGAATGTTAATGTTTCAAAGTTGCACAAGGCCACACAGAATGCTAGCGTTTAAAGTACGACCAGTGTTTAACTCAGAGTTAATTAACATTGATTGTATGCTTTCAAAGTCAAATTATCTACAAATGTAATTGTTAGCAGGAAGGATACATATACTGTAATTATTTGTTATTCTGAGTCTTTACCCACCATTGTACCTTACATTTCACTGAGTTGGATGAAACCCTGTATACCAGTACAGTAGCCCATGTTGAAAGACACCAGCACAACTATCAGTCTTTCATCTCTTTCATCCTCCTGCTATTCTAAATTCAGTAAATAGACAAAAAGGCACCTTATTGTATAATATTCAATTCAATATACCTCAATGTCATATTTTTCTCCTAACTTTATTTATTGTTAAGGGAGGAATTGTTCACTGTTAATTTTTTTTATAAACTGATTATTTTGGTGTTATTTGTGTAACTGTAGTAGCACTAATAGGCAGCAGTGGATGAACTGAAAATACATTTTAGCAAATAAATTAATGAGAGGCTCAGAAATGGGAATGTGTGTCGTCGTCCCCAACTGCAGGAAAACCATCCCGAGTCTATAAAGCAAACCTACTTTTTATGAGCAATTGTAAAATCTGGAAAATATGAAATATATCCTCTGGAGTAAGCAAACACAGAAAATATGAAGGAGTCTTGCATCCTGAAAACCAGAATGAAAATATTTGATTGATTCACAAAAAAGGGGGAAAAAGAAAAAAAGGAAAAGAAATTCTCCACATTACAATTCCACCTTTTAAAAGTTATTTGCTCCAGTCTCAAAAGGATTAAAGAAAAAATAATAATCTTATGATTAATCAGTGCACATGTCAGAAGTTGAAGGGAAATAGTAGGCGGCAGAAATGACTGGATGTAATGCTTGGTGTGTCAAACAGGATAAAACAGGCCAAGGTCTTTCACCTGCCACCCAGAAACACATACACACTTATTCAAGCCAAGGCCATCACGTTCCCATGGGGTCAACTTACATTTTAGAAATGTTGAGAGACTGCAGAGAGAGTTATAGGGTGAGGAGATGTCACGCCATGTGACACAGGGCATGAGTTGGATTTAAACTTATGGCATGTCCCAATCAGTTAGGACATCGTAACAGGGTTAGCCGCGGCACAGGCACCACCATCAAACCCCACATGATATAGAAAAGAAAATAAGGTCCGCACACTGGAATAAGCTCCAAAGCTTAAAATATATTGAGGTTTCTTAACATGGACATGACGTTTCGAGTCTCACGGCCTGTGCGGAGTGCGGACCTTATTTTCTTTACTATTGTTTACCTCAGCCTGGCACCTGGCGTTTAGTTAGTGGATGTGCATGCTCTATTGTTTTTCTACCACTCAAGATAGGCCTATACCCGCCTTGTCAATGTAAACACATTATGCATTACATACATGCATTACTAGCTTCAGGCAGTGCTAGTTGTCAACCAGTGTCCTGGCTACCATACACCTGGATCCATTTGTCTCAATGGAAGAGCAAGGAGACAACCTAGTTCCAGCCACAGCACATGTACTAGTTATATTGTAATAACATGCTCCATACCCGGTTAAAAGGTTTTCTTCATAAAAATGTCTGGGCTGCAACTTGAATGGAACAAATCCCCTTACGAGAGATAATGAATTAACCATTTGCTGATTGAGCTCTGGCTGGGAGCCTCCTGACAAACTCCCATCTGGCCCAGGGAAGCCATTTTGGTCTGGTGCCTTTCACTTTCTATAATGTAAACTTCCTCACCACAGAGCAGCAGCCTGCCTCGCAAACAGCACAAATAAACAACCGTGGGGACGAAAAATGGAATTTGGAGCTTGTTAGCACAGGCCATATCGACATGAGTTTGTTTGTTCAAATTTTGCTTGGACGGTGACCTAACTCCTTTATACCAAGCACATGTGCTCATGAGGGCAAAGGAAGGAGAGCATTAGCGAAGGGGGAGAATACATATTTTTCCAATATGCAGACAGGGCCGTTCATCAGTGGAGGCTTGACACACATCTTTGAAAATGAGTTTGAATCAACATCTCTCTGGAAAAAGTATGGGACGGGAGTAGAGATTTTGGCTAAACAAATGTCATTTTTGGACGCTGCGGCAGGGAGGATGAGAAAAGCAAGGGGAAGATGATGAAAAGGATGAATCGGTTCATTCCTGAGGAGCTAACTCACCACGTCACCGTTTCCTGCGCTTGATTAGAAGGACCCAGTGACTCGCAGGCACATTAAGATTAAAATCTCTGGTTGTCCAGAGGGAATTACTAAAAGGAAACAATATGGAAGTCTTAGTTATTAGACTATGGTAACATGATTGAAACTGTGCTGGAAGGTATATGGCAGTAACAGATTTCCTTGTGATCCAAAGGTCATACGTCCGATACCCACAATGATCTTCTGCACTGTATAAGGCAAAAGCTGCTTTGAACTTCCAAGTACTACACATACAATACTAAGAGTTGCCAAAATTCTATCAATACACTGTTGCATACCAGCTAGTGATTGCTGAGAGACCTACCCGACTCAATCTCTTTTTTTATCAACAACCTGAAGTCTCAGGCTTCACAGGCTCCTGGACCATTGATCCAACTCAATACTATAATATATATATATATATATATATATATATATATATATATATATATAATACAATATAAAGACAACAAATTAATTGTTCATTTTTTGCGTTGTTTAAATTTGTATTTTAGTGAAAAAAACAAAGCAAAGCCCAAATCTCACCAAATACAAAATGATCTTTAAACTCTGAAAACATTCAAAGATAAAGTAGATATATAATGCAGCGTTGCACCATTACATGGCATATTCAATAAAGTTGAAATGGTTATACTGCAAGGGAACAGCGACGCACGCAGCTGTACATCACTTGTTAAAAAATGCAACACATTGAACACAAGCTTAGATCTATTCCAGGAGATAAAGACAGAAGATACTGAGGGAGAAAGATAGCAGTATAGGAGGGAGAGCTGCCACAAAGCTTTTAGTTTGTTTGTTGCCCTGCCAACAGGAAACTGATCATTTCTTTCAATGCATTGATAGCATTCGAAGCAGGTGATAATTTCTACTGAAGCTAATAAAATATGCAGATGTATTGCACACAAGTAAAACTAAATCTAGCACTTTTGGAAAGAAAGCTGGAAATGCAAAATTCAGATCAATGTTTTGACAGGATATCATTTAATTATTCAGTCAACTAAACAGAATCCTGACAGAAGACATCCAGTCAGGTGTCCAAACAAAATGGAGTGCAATAGACCTCAGCTTACTTGGGAAGTTTAACCATAGACATCTTCCGTGTCTCTGTTGAAGGCAAAGATTTCCAGAGATTCCTTGCAAAGCATACATGTGCGTAACGGAAGAGGACGTTCAGTAGGCCAATCAGAGGCAATGTAAACGTTTGCTTTCTTATGCCAATAAAGCTACCTTGGATTTAATTGATAATTCCCGGAGAAGACTCGCTGTGATTAGCCAGTGGTCACCTGAGTGGCAGCGAGACAGGGGAGTTCACATGAGTGACGTCACTTGGGCAGCGACGCAGCGTGCCTTCAGCACTTCCGCTTGACTTCCTGCCTTCAGTGGAGACACGTCGCTCCAATGAACTGCAGCGGCCAATGAGGCATCTTTTTTTTTATACATCTATGAGTTTAACTACTTTCAAAATGGTGTCCGTATTTGGGGTATGTCAGTATAGACATGCCAGGGGGAGCAGTGACGTATTGAGCTTGCACATGGGCTGTAAAAAATGATTCTTGCCTCAAAAGTCAGCTCATTGTTTTTAGGCAAATAGGAAAATACCATGGCCAAGCCTATATACGGTTTATAAGACGTTTTTAAACATGACATCCAGAAAAAACTAAAGGATAACACTAACGATAATCATCAACAAGTGATTCATAGAATCACAATGCAGAAATTGCAAACCCATGACTGGTCTTATTCCAGACTATTAATAACCGCCAACTCACTCCCTTGGCTGGGGAACATATTAATGTACCTACAACTTGCAATTAAAATGCCGTTTTCTTAAAGAAAACATAGTACTGTATGTCTTTGACGAGGGCAGTGTTGAAATTTACAATGTTGTGCAGGAATAAAATAATTCTGTATTAAGACCAACTTTGCCAAAAGAGCGTTCTCAATGCTCATGGACTGACTGACTGATTGATGATGCTAATAGTTTATTTATGTTGGCCTGATTAATTTAATCCCCGTTTGTGACCTACAAGGTCACAATGCGTGATGCATTGTGAGGCTGTGAGCCGGTAGAGCTCACACAATTAGCTTTTCGCTAATCGTTGTATGATGAAGCATATAGAACTTAAGTGGTTAACTAACATTGTCCAAGAAAACAAGACCATCACATTGATTAAACTTAGATAGGGGTTCAACCATGTGATTTGTACATTAGGTTCGGCCGTGACTTCATTATAAAAAAGGATGCAACTCAAACCTAGATCAAATTCTACTCTGACTTCTTTGGCCGTTTTGACTGTTGATCACCCCAATCCATGGGTGTTCCAGGCGTCTTAGGAGCTCTGTCCGGTTTGGAGCTTCCTGCTTCTGCGTCATACAGAGCGTTCCTGATGAAGCGAGCAGCGGCCCCCTTGTCCAGACGGGCAGATTTCCTCTTTTCTGTGATCTCCTTGACTCTGTTCATATACGACCTGATTCTCTCCTAAGAAAGACAGAAAGTGGATGAAGAAATGCTGGACAACACACAGAAGAGTTTAAGGGAGAACATGGAGAATGTTCCTAACAGGAACTTACAGGCGTGACCACATTACACCCATTCTGGCTTCACTTCACGGGCTCCCTGTTCACTTCAGAATTTATTTTAAGTTTTTATTGTTTGTTTTGACTGAATGGTTTGGCACCTCAGTATCTCTTGGAATTTATTGTTGGTTTATACTTCCCAAGGTCACTGTGGTCTGCGGGCTAGTTAAATCTTAAGGTCACAAATACAGAGGTAACCAAGCCTTCTTTCGTAGCCCCCACTTTATGGAATGCGCTCCCATCCCACATCCAACCAGCCCCTTCCATCGAGACTTTTAAATCACACTGGACGCGGTTTTCGGAAAACCCGACGGAAAAACGCTGCTAAAAATCTGAAAACGTGTCCAGTGTGCAGGGACCTTAAGACCCACCTTTATACCTTGGCTTTTTAACCCCGGTTGAGAATTTCTATGGTCCATGTTTTGTTTCACCGTCTGCTGACACTGCTGTGACTTGTATTCTTGCTGTTGTTTTTCTGTGTTTTAGCTACAAGCTACAGTGTATTTAGTTCTTATTTTCCTGTGCAGCACTTTGTAAACCTTGAGTTGTAAAATGTGCTATATAAATAAAGTAGATTGGATTGGAGAATGGGAAATGAAGGAAAAATAACTCACCAGTTCCTGTTTAATTGCATGTTCTTTGGGGTTGACTCCTTGTGTAACCAAGTACACTGAAAAAAAGGACAAATTAATTAGACTATGTTTCGCGACAGTCGCTTCACTTTGCTTCAGATCATGCAGCTTCAGTAGCCTAACTTGCAATTATACATTCATACACATTTCTGACATTTTATTGTACCTGCGATTCCATCTTTAACAACCCAATGCATGCTAATTTTGGATGCAAGAACAGAAGAATCCTCAGCATCCACATTGCATTTCTCAAATAATTCATTCAGGTAGTTTTTACTATGCATTTTATCCCATTTAGACCTGAGGTTGATTTTTAAAACGGCTTCTAAAGCTTTTTTAATAAAAAATAAGATAATAAATTAATGTTCCTATAGTATATAGGCTGATCATCATCAGATCTCTTGCTCGGTGGCGTCGCCATGCATAGTGCCAATCAGCTTCACAAATCTTCTCCCATGTGAGAATTCAAAACATGTACTGTCTGTAACATAACATAGCATAACACTTGGTTGACATTACGTGTCAGTAATTAGAGACTAGAACGAATAATGATACTTACTCCAGAATAGTGAATTCAGAGTATATGCAGACATCAGGTCCAGTTTGGCCTGTTCCAGAGGATCCAGCTGTAAAAAAAAAAACAGATTAAAATTAAGATTAATTTACAGTAAATATTTACAGAAAGGGGCTGTGAGGAAGAAAATAAGAAATTATATTATGTTACCAGTAAGACGCGCAAACGCGGGAAGCGAACGCAGCTCGTACATATTTGGGGTTTTTTAAGATTTATTTTTAAGTTATTATTTTTTTAAGTTAAGTTTTGGCCATAACCATATAAGGAGTCCCCAAAGCAGCTATACGTCCAAATATGGAGTGTGTTGCATAAATCACAAACAAATCACTCAGCTCCATATATGGGCACAAAGGGGGGACACACGCACGGACAGACATGATCTGCTAGATCTCATAGTAAGTGCTCATTGCGTTCTTGCGTTCGCAATTATGATTGGTTATGTAACCTTATTTCCAGTACATTATGTTATTGATCTTTGTGTACTATGACACAATATATTTTACATGGCGTAAGAGCCAAGATGTATCTCTTACTCTTAGGGCCGATAGCTATGACATTATAACTATGCAGGGCTCGAAATAGCGACCATTTTGGTCGCAAATGCGCCTGAATTTTAATCTGTGCGATCTCAAAATATAACTGGGCGCACCAGTGCTACTGCATATAATTACTGTAGTGCGACCAAAACGATCGCGACCGAAAGTGTCGCGGGCCGGTTCCCTCCCGCGAGATGATTTAAACTTGTAGAGCATAAAGATCTGAGCATGTCAAAAAAAAAAGTAAGTTCCTAGTCCATTCCTGTCCAGAGTTATGATTGTTTAAAGAAATATCTCCTTGGCTTCTTCTACTTCCTCTAACCTCCCGTCAGTCCGTGGACTGATTGGGTGATCAACATCAGCTGGACCTGAGGTCCTCAGCTGTGAGAGACAACAAAAGGGCTCAATTGAATGGAATGTGTGGAGTCACACACACACATTTATGATGACGTTATGAAAATAACTTCTCATAAATATATACAGTAGGCCTATATATATATATATATATATATATATATTTTTTTTTTACTTCAATCAAAAAGCAGGCCTACATAAAACAAAGGGTTTTGTAGCCATTTACAAATTCAGAAATTATAGCAGAGACAGTATTTAGAATTTAATTATATTTTCAACTGGTTTATTGCCACAAAAATAGCATCTCATACCAACTGGCTTGTAGGCCAGTGGTTCCCAAAGTGGGGTCCGGGGATCCCTAGGGGTCCTCGGTTAAATGATAGTTAGGAACCAAATGGACCCTTATGGGTCTGAAACTCTGAGAGTGTACTACATACTATGGGTAAACCAATTTCACTGTACATTTGTACACTCAGTTAAATTAACTTTGATTTTATGGGTCCCAGAGATAGAAATGGGGAACGGTAGCCTAATTCAGGTCAAACTGGGGGTCCTTGAAATGTAAATAACTGAAAATCACTGCTAGAGCCGTAAAAATCTTCTCATATGGGGGTCCCTGGCATATATTTTCAAATGGGGGTCCGTGGGCTAATGAGTGTCAATTTGAGGGTGCTTGACATGAAAAATGTTGGGAACCACTGCTGTAGGCTACAAGTGTAATAATAATGAATGTAAAAAATCGATTACATATTGGTGCTCGTAAAATTTTGGTGGGTGCTCCTAATTTTTTTCTGGTGCTCCTTCATTCTGAATTTGGGAGCACCAGTGCTACCAAGTAAAAAAGTTAATTTCGAGCCCTGCTATGGTCTGATTCCTTGTTTTTATTTTATTTTTTTTCACAAGACAACACAACACAAATGCAAATAAGTAAACACACACAAATAAAAGACATGGCCAAAGCATTTCCAGGGGGGTCCCCAGCTAAAAACGTTGAGAACCCATGTATTAAAGCACCACCACCACCTTCTAAGACAGGGGTAACCAACCAGTCGATTGCAAGCTACCAGTAGCTCAAAGCTTCATCAAAGTGGATCGCAGAGTGGGCGCGTGGCAGACGCACAGCCATCAACAGAATGTGTATTCGCTCACGGCTACACTTCAGACAGGTCTAAAAACTGCCTCCGTTCAACGACTGTTGGCATTAGCAAACCAGCGGGTGTCGGGGAGACAGTGATTACGCACGTACCTGTGTGTGTTTGGTGTGGACACTGTGGAGTGGATCATACGATTCATACAGCGGACACAGCCGCAGAAATTGTCTGCAAGTTGCCGTTTGGGAGGTGACCCGTGACAGGCCACAACCTGATATAGGCCTACAAACAAATCATATATTGTAGGCTGCTATGTGTGCACAGCACACTAAGTAAAATCCAGTGCATTGCAAGCGCCAAAAGACTTTGTGCGCATTAAGGTGTGTTGTTTTGGACAAAGAGTTTTATTGCAGTTTACACATGGACCTTGGAATTTTCCTGGGTCGGCTATTATCAACCGTGCATTCCACGTTGTTTAATAAAAAAGCATTTTTGTCCGATCACCGAATTGTATTTCCTCCTTTCCCCTTCAACTGTGCCTCAGCGCCGCCCTGTCGGTTGTCATGTGCATTATTATCTTGGAAGGTGTCACAAAACCTCACAGAGGCAGACAAAACTGCTTTTCATCCTGAACAATTCTGTGTCCAATTGAACAAACTGACATCAGCATTTGACTGTAGATTTGTTAGGGAACAAGGCATGAGTCAAGTAGCTGCTTTTGTAATGTATCAAACCCTTTCTTTGGTGGGCTGACCCTGTGAGACCCCATTGTTCTCCAAGACAAGTAGTGCCTCTGACCCGGTTATTTCCTATGTTTACATGACAACTTTAAATAGGCTTGAACTTTTATTCTGAATGAAAAGGGGATTTAACTGTCCATGTAAACGTAGCCAGACTGATTGACTGCAGGGTGTTTAAGATTGATTTATATGTCAGCAAATATTTACAGACAGGGGGTGTTTCAGTCTGTTATGGTGTCCTACCTTTTGCAGTTGGTCATTTCTCGGAACTGATATCATCTTCTGTATCATTCCATTTACAGATGTGACCGAGGACTCAAAGTCTGTGAGTTGTTCCGCTATCTCTGTGGGGTAGTCCTCAGCTTGAACATCCTCTTTTCCCATTTTCCTGTACAAACAAAGGCACAAATAATATGAGAGGCTGGGTGTGAATTGAATTTCAAGCAGACAAATGTTTACATCGACACCCTCAGGTCAAGCACTGCCAACCAACTGGAACCCCACAAATCTAACAAACGGACATGGGGAGACAGGGCCTTTGCAGTGGCTGCCCCTTCTTTCTGGAACTCACTCCCAACTCACATCAGAGCTGCCCCCACCCTCGAAATGTTCAAAAGCACACTCAAAACCCACCTTTTCAAACTGGCTTTCCCTACATAAACCCCCCCCCCCCACACACACACACACACACACACACACACACACACCCTTCTTGTTTGTCCCTCTTTTGATTTCTAGTTTTTAACCTTTTAATCCTTTTTAAATAGTTTTCTAATAAATATGTCTGTAAATCTTTCTGTAAAGCGACTTTGGGTACCCAGAAAAGCGCTATATAAATCGTATATATTATTATTACATCGGCTATTTGAAAATAGCTATACAAGCTCACAACGCATTGATGTAACGTCACGTGTTGTGAGCTTGTAGATCTGCTTTCCAAAATATCTTGAGATTTATTTCACAACAAACAAGTCTTCTATGGGGGTCCCTGGACAAACTATTTTCAGATGAGGTTCCATGGCTTTATACATATTAATTTGGGGGTCCTTGCCCTGAAAAGTGAGCAGCACTCATCCATTCTTCCCTTCAATTGCAAAGCTTGTGCGCTCGTACTTCACGATTATGTCATGTTTCAGGGCTAGTAGTAAGTAATAGCCTCTGAAATTGTCAAATGGCAGAATCGATAATAAATCTACGAGTGTCTAAATCTTGGCCAGTAAGTTAGCTTGCTAACGTTAGCATCTGTCTGGAAAACTAAAGTTAGCTGCACGCCTGCACAGACTAGATAACACTGACGTCAACACATTGTGATTAATGATTATACACATTTATGTTGCTGAATATCGATGCGCATTTAGTTCCACATAAACATTTAAATTACTACATTTTCACTTACATTTGCTGTAGTGTACACCGTGAACGCACGTTTCAGTCGACAGGAAATGGCGTCAGACAACAACAGTGTGTTTTTATTCTTCTGCGCCGTACTGAACGCTCTACTGCCCTCTGCTGCTTCGGAATGGAAAAAAGTTAATTTTCAAGAGGTACCCTAGTGGTTTCTCGAATTATATTCTCCAATTTTAGCTAAAGCTTTCACAATGGTTATCAAAGTTGTGATCCGTAATCAGTCCCATGTATTACTTTATATCAATTCAAGATTAAAAAGGGGTAATTCAAACTCTTGACATAGTAGTCAAGTCAGCTGCCAGTCACCATAGTAACCCCAGGCGTCCGTGCCTGATTATGCTAATGTAGTGAAATGCCAGACTCCAGTCTGGGTGCAATGTTAGGAGATCTCTGGAGAAGACACTCAGCACTCAGCAACTTTTCAGCACTGCTGAAAACACTTATTTGAGTAGCTGCTGCACTTGTTAAGGCTCAAAACATGGACAACTGTGACTTGGAAAGGCTCTCCTTCTCTGGATGGAAGCTGCAGCCAGCATTCAGAGAAGATGTGACAAACTACAAAGTGACTGTGGCAAGCCATGTCAACAAAGTCACAATGGACCTGAGGACCAGCGACTGTGGGGCTTCATACAGAATTGTAGGTAGAAAGTTTTATTTTTATTTTTATTAAGTCAATTAACTTTTACCAGCAAATCCTTTAATCGTGTAAATCAATTTATTTTCCTTTCCTTTCTTTTCTTTTCTTTTCTTTTCTCTTCTCCAGCTCTTTGGTGATGGTTCCAAGACACTTAGACTGAATGATGGGGTGAACGAAGCAGAAATAGAGGTGGTTGCTGAAGATGGCACCACAAAGAAATACCGTGTAGAGCTAACCAAGCTGTCCAGCACAGCTGCAGAGCTCAGTGAGCTGACCATCGATGGAAATGTGCCACTGCACCCTGAATTTGACACTCGCATCTATGAATACAACAGTGAGTATAAAGAAAAGTGTCTTTCAAGTAACCAAAGTATACCTACACTGACTAATTCCTGAAGGAAACAACAAGCAATCCTAGAAAGAAACAATCCTCAAATAGGCCTACCTTTTATTTAGCCTACTATTGACTGAATTGTAAAAACGAATACATACTTTTCTAAGATACCGGTACTGTAATATGCATTCTCAAATAAGGATTTTTTTATTGTTTTTTTCTTTTTTACCTCACACAGCAAAATAAATAGTGTTAACTTATATATATTTAAACTCAGATTGTACATCATTACAGGTCCAATTTTCATATTTTCCTGTAGGCACTGTTCCTTTCTATTGTAACTCAGTTACTATGCTGCCCAAGCTGCCTGACAAAGACATGAAAGTGTTTGTGAATGAGGACGACATCACCAAGCCAGTCCTGTTGAATGTGGGAGACACTGTGGTAGTGATCAGAGTCTCCTCAGCAGATGGCAGCAATTTACAGGTTGGATAATACATATGACATACAAATACATAGGGATTTGTATGTTGATAGAAATGCAGTGCAGATAGTATTCATGATCATGCGTTGCTGTCTCAGATTATCCACAAAGTAGCCTATGTTATATTTCAAAACGTATAGAAGCGTGCATGGTCTGGTCTCGCGTTTCCTGTAATCCATGCCTAATTTTAGAAAACTCTCGAATGACAGCCAGGACAAAGTGTATACCGTAGTTGTGATTAGTGGTAACCTATATTGTGCATAATTTGAAGGTTGTTAAAGCATGACCAAAGTGCCTGTTTGGTACTCCTGTTACTTGTAAGTAAAAAAAACATTTAGGTCAACAGAACATCAAGGCTGCAGCAAGGATATCTCTATACAGCCACACTCCTGTATTTTTCATTAGACAGATATAACTAACACTTCCCTCCACACTCTCTCAGGTGTACACAGTGTTTGTGACTCGAGAGCCCATTCCCATGGCGGTAACCTTCAGTGATGGGAGGGACCAGGTGGCCTTCGAGTGTCCTGTGTCTCTGACTGCCCTGTACAGGCCTATCTCCATCCATCCAAGGTGGGAAGGAGCTTGAGCTAGAACATTGAAACTGAGAAATGGGTGCAGTACTAAGTTCCGATTGTGTTTTGGTCTGACGGTCATTAGACCGACAACCTACCTCTATCCCTAACCTAACCATAACCGCAAGCACGGGAGCAGCGCATGTTCAAGCGATTATGTTCGGATCCCCTAAGAAATTTGGACAAACAAAACGAATGTCAGAAGCTATTGCTATCTCGATTCCGAATGTATTTTGTTTGGCGTGAAGAAGAAGAGTTTTCAAAAGCACTCCCCAAAAATGAAGAGCCTATTTAAAGAAAAAAATATTATCAATGCCTAAAGGGAGCATAACAACAACAAAAACAACATAATCAGCATCACTGTCTAGTGTGAGTGAAATAAAACAAAAAAAACAATCAAATGGGGGAAAAAGGGGGAACATGGACGACAGCTGACAAAGCCTTCTATAGTTTGGTCTAACATTTGCCTTTCAGTTGCTGGCCCTATTGGGTCGTTCATTGATTGATCTTGCTAATTTGCAGTTACCCGAAGCACGTCTTCTCAGGCCCTTATATCGAGATGCTGGTACGGAGGTCAAAGGTCGACCCACTCAACGAATGTCCCCTGGGAGACGGCTGGAAAGTCCTTGAGGCGGAGCTCGACAAAAAGATGTCCGCCGGGCTTGTCAAGTGCTTCTTTGCTTACAGAGGCATGCTCTCACTTACATCCCCTCACTTCTGATTATACCTATAGTAGTATCACCTAACCATGTAACTACCTGTATGTTGCTGTGGATCATATAACTTACGGTAATTAAGGACTTGATTATTATTATTTTTACTCCCAGCTGAAGTGACAATGTTAGACCTTTTGTCGTTTAGTCAATTTTCAATTTATGCTAAACACACTGCATTGCACATTATTATTCATAAACATTGATTGTCGCTAGATCCAAACATCTTGTAACACATTGGCCTCATGAGTCATGACCATGGGAGACAGCTGAGCTGAGATGTGTCACAAGAGCTCTTGTTGTGCCCTGCATTGATTCTTTGCTCCAACATGAATCATAAATTATTTAGCAGGGAACAATTAAAGCAAAAAGAACCCAAATAAACAGCATGACTTATGTCCAATATGTAGGAGGGCTGAGCTTTCATTATTAAAGGCATTTGCTGGATGACAGCAATGTGATTAAACCAATTCTTCCTGAAGTAGCATGAAAACAAAATGCTTCAATGTTAGGTGTCAACTTTTGGTACATTCATCCTAAATATATCACTGGAGATATAAGCTGCCCAGTAGCGTGTGGTCTTTGATTTTATTTTTCCTTCAAAGGATGTGATCACGTGATGAAGCTGTCTGAGGTGGGATCGCACGCTCTGGACTGTCCCCGCAGGCCCAGGGGTGAGCTGGACATAAAGGTCAGTGTAAATGATTAAACGGCAGGGCAGAGGGGGCCAGAATCACTGCTATCGACCCACACTGTCCTCATCCTTTATACACGTCAGTGCTCACCTTGCAGTGGGACTGCTGCTGATTGAAGTTCCTTCCTCTGTAAATGCATGTAAAGTTTCTAAGTGTTTGCCTATGAGTGTGTGTGTGTGTGTGTGTGTGTGTGTGTGTGTGTGTGTGTGTGTGTGTGTGTGTGTGTGTGTGGGTGTGTGTGTGTGTGTGTGTGTTGGCAGCTTTGATCTCTTAGTCTCTCACTAAGGGCAATATATTTCTTTCAGGATGTGGCTGATACAGATTGGTATAAGCAGCACTTTACAACATCAGCCAGCACCTTGGTGATAGAGACTCTACACACAATGGAGGTAGAGCATAATACATGTTTTTATTGGATTTTCAGTGCATGAGACCTAATGTAAAATTCCCCAAATAACAGATCTATAAGCTAAATGTGTTGATCAGTTTGATTTTGGCAAGTGACATTGTATAAATTACATATTATTCACTTATGCCCAATAAAATATATTAAAATAAAAAGCAATTTCACAACGCAATGTGATATGTGTTGTGAGCTTGTAGATTTGTGGTTAACTGGTAGTCTTTGTCTAATGTCTGCATAGGTGCGTAACTGGGAGAGGAGACTGCAAAAGGCAGTAAGGCAAGGAATTGTGGATGATCTCTGCGTACTGGCTCAGGACCAGTTGAAACTCTACAGACAACGCCTTCCCAAGCCAGGCATGTACAGTATCACTTCCTACCTACGCCTTGAGCGCATGCTGGGAAATGGACACCACGCCACCAGACAAACGCTAGGAGCTTAGCTGGGTAGTTTGTAGATCGTATCAGACACTTTGGCACCAGAAATGTTGGCAGATTACCACCAGCCACCATTTGTAGATGCTATTGTATTATATGGCTGTCAGTACTAGATACTATGGCAAATGGATAAAACTAAACCTCCTACTAAAAACATCCTACTGAGCAAATTACCGTTCTCGACCATTGAAAAATACATGAAGAAAAATACTAATTAGTACTAATTAGTGTTAAATAAATTGTTTTTCCCTGACATGCCAGGTCAAATTACAGCTTGTCTCCACTTGTGGTTTGCTAATTGTCATGACTCTGAGAAGAGACATCAGAGACTGATCTCACAGACTGAGCTAAGGGAGTCACTGGAACCGCAAGGAAAAGACAAGTAGCACATTAAAGAAACAGGACAGGAGAGACCTGAGAGAAGTACAGTAAAGAAGTAGGGAGAGAGAGATAGAGACAGTGATAGTGATAGAGTGCGGAAACAAGGGAGAGAGGAAGACAACCGGGGAGTCGGGGACAGAGAAGCAGAGAGAGAGACAGAGAGTTAATACCTCCTGAAATACATACCAGGTATTGCTCTTGTACTGTATCAAGCTACTGCACCTGGAAGCGGTTGAATGAACAGTTGTGCTCTCTCTGACCTCCCTCTGATGTCTTTGTCTATACAAAACACAAAAGATGCTGTTCAGGTATCACAAAGCAAGGAAGCACTGTCTGCACGTACCAAATACGTTTCTCACCAGATGATGAGATGAGATGATATAGTATGATGATGTCAACACACATGTTCACACGTCACACTCTCCCCACTAGGGGACCTGTTGCATTACGAGGATGGTGAGAATCCTCTGGAGACCTTGGAGCAGGCTGCAGTGTACCTCGCCTCGGCCATCAGGCTCAAATCCAGGGAGGCCAGACTCCACTTCCTGCTGGGCCAGACTCTGGAGGAGCACCACTACGCCATGGGGATGTACGGACTCAAGAAGGTAGACCCGGGCCGTTGCAAATCGTTGCTGTCCATATTTAATGCTGCCCTACTTGATCATACTAACTACAGCACTCCACTAAAGTAGCAAAAGCACAGCGTTTCAAGCTTGCAGATTCCTGCAAACTTCAAGCACACTCGAGAAAGGAGAAAATGTCGGGTGGAAGCCTTGCATGTTGACATTTTTTACTTTTCGAGAAATGGAAATAACAATACTTTTATTAACCCAAATTAACCCTTATAGATCTTTACCTCTTTAACTCTATAGTTAAACATCTACATTACTTAATTTAATTTACAAGAAGTCTACACAATTAGAACCAGCTCAGTGGCCTTGTGGTTAGAGTGTCCGCCCTGAGACTGGGAGGTTGGGGTTCAATCCCTGGCCGGGTCATACCAAAGAAAATGGGACCTGCCTCCCTGCGACATACTAGCGTCATGTCCAGGGGGTGTACTTGTACATCAAGCTGCCTCACGCTACAGAAACAGGAGATAGGCTCCTGCCCTATGGGCCTCATGGCTCGGCAAGGCTACTTACTACACAATTAGAGAATGTAGAATAATTGTTATTTTGATTGTTTGATCTGTTAACTCTCCTATGGTACCACATCAATACAGCATGGAAATGTGGACTTATTCTTTAGTTTTGGGGTCTGCAAGGCTAAATCTCATCAAATGGTGGTCCGTGGCTCAAATGGAGAATAAGTTTTATGCTCATACAGGCTGAATGGGAGGATGAGGAGCACAGTGAGGCCAAGGTGGCGGCGTGTCAGGAAGAGATCCTGGCTGTGTGTAATCTCCATGGCTTTCGCGGCACGCCCATCCGAGAGAACCAGCTGCAGGCCCTGGACAAAGAGTACCGTCAGCTCAAGGACGACGGCCTATCCGCCAAGGCCGACCATGTCCAGACGCTGTACCTCTGGCTCTCCAAGAAGGCTGGCAAGGTTAGGAGGAACTCAAATCAAATAGAACAGAGCTATAATACTGTCTCCCAATGCTGCAGATGAAGAAATGTAGGTCAGAATTGTTCGTGCAAATGAACACTTGACCAAATGACCAAAATGGAGCGTGAGTGTTGCCAAAGGTGTCGAATCAAACAGTAGCAATGTGTTCTCCATTCTCGCCCTGAGAGCAGATCTGTCGAGATAGTGAATAGTGAGTGGCAGAATTCATGAGCGGCACAGACAAGATAAGCAGCCTGAGTGATGTCTGCGAAATGTGAGAGAGATGGAGGGAGAGCGCTCTTCCTTTTTCCCTCCCTCCATCTCTCTCACATTTCGCGTCTCGTTTTTCTTCACTCTTACCTTTCTTACCTCTGGTCTTTTTTCTCTTTTGGGTTCCCTTTTGTATTTCTCTCTCTCTCTCTCCCTCTCTCTCTCTCTCTCTCTCTCTCTCTCATCAATGTCTTGCACATCAAAATAAAGGAATAGTGACTGTTTCAGTCACTGTCCCTGACTTTCACTGAAGCCTTGATACTGGACGTCACTGTTTCCTCCACAGAAATGCTTGCTGGCATCAGAAAAAGACCTCTGAAAACATTTAGACCTCGTTTCTGTGTTCAAGGCCCAAAAGTGGGTCATGGACAAGGAACATTGTTATAAACATTGTATATTCTTTTAACCCATTAAGACCTGAGGCCGATTCTACAAATCAAAGTCCTTCTAAACCAGTGGTTCTCACACTTTCAAGATATTTCAAAAATGTTAAAAAATAGCAGATACGGTTCGCAGCGCGGCAGAAAGTGACACGCTGTGAACTTGTATATCTGCTATCTTTATTAGCCACCACAAAAAATGTAAAGTTCATATTCGACTAAACCCCTACCCTGCGTCGTCCATGCAGGATGGCAGTGCAGCCGTGAAGGATACAGAGAACTGTGTCCAGCATGCTCTGATGAAGTACCTGGACGCCTGGACTCTGAGTCCAGACAACTGGGAGTACAACCTCCACGCGGGCAGACTGCTGCTTCTGCAGGGCCAGAGCAAGGAGGCTCTGCAGCACCTTCAGACGGGCCTGGCTCTGAGACCCGTGCACCCCGGACTCAGGTCAGGCTGCTGGCTGCACACACACACACACACACACACACACACACACACACACACAAATCACACCTGTGTGAAGTGAGAGGCGCTCTTATCAGCATACATCATCATTTTGTTTCTGCCTCTTGGCCAGTTCACACTTGTAAAAGAGACTCCGTCTCAATGAGTTTTTACTGGTTAAATAAAAACAATAAGCCAGCAATTGTTTCAGCATTAGCAATAAAAAGTAGTAGTCATGTATAGTACCGCTATACTCCCAAATGCAGTTAGACTTTACACATTCTCATATATTTTGAGAAAATCTAAAAAATAAATAAAAATAATGGCATATTTACTTGCAAACTACAAAAATGGGTCTGGATGTTGAAGTGACACTGGTCTGTGTCACCTAGCTCACCTGTGTGCCATGCATCATGTGTCCTGTCAGGTTCTACACAGGCCTGGCTCTGCTGCAGCAGGAGGCCAGAGCCTCCGATGCCACAGAGAAGCAGGCCGCTCTGTTCCTACAACAGGGACTGGAACACCTCCTCAGCAAGCACTGCAGACCAAGGTCTCTTTGTGTGTGTGTGTGTGTGTGTGTGTGTGTGTGTGTGTGTGTGTGTGTGTGTGTGTGTGTGTGTGTGTGTACACATCTGGCATACATGTTTCATTGCATTGTATGTCAGCCTTTTTTCCCAATAATGTGTTTATACTTCCTGATGGTCATCATGGACCTCGGCTGTGTTTCCTTGCAGGGACATGGAGTGGGACCCGTCTGACCCCATTTCCAGCCTCAACAGCCAGTTCCTGCGCGGCGTCCTCAGCCTGGGAGAACTCCAGCAGCGGAAAGTGCTGAAAGTGAAGTCCATGGCGGCCGAGCAGGTCTATCACACGTACGTTACACGTTGGGAGACAATTTCATACTGTCGGGCAGAAACCAAAATGTTAATTTTTCAAGAAAAACAAAACAAAACATCCAGCTCAAGTGGATTTAGGAGGTTTTGGACAGCGGCGATGATACTGGCTGTGGACTGGCATTTTGTGTTAGAAGATGTGTCAAGACTTCTACACCTCATAATTATGAATAGTCTTGTGGAAAATAGTGTGTACATAACACATTTAGAGCCATACTTCAGCCAGCTTCCCAGCTGCTCTCAGCAATAAACAAACAGATAAAGACACTCTGGATAACTTCACTTAAGACACAGGAGCAGACGGATCATCATTTAAATATTTTATCAGCAAACACGGTGGATGCAAGAGAAAGAGAAGTGCATTCCATTTCACCTTCAGGGCTTTGAGCATGCCCCAGATCTGCTACAACTCTATGACTTTTTCTTGTCTTCAGTGTTGCAGTGTTGACTGCCCAGGCTATGAGCCAGTGTGTGTGTCGCGGCGAGGTGACCCAGCAGCTGGAATGGGTCCTGTTAGAGGCTCACTTTGCCCTGCTGCAGAGGCTGATTCATCATCGGATGCCAAGCCAGGACAGCGCCGGTACCGACAGGCAGGTCTACATGCACAAGAGAAGCCAGGCTCTCATGGCTCTCACCCGGCTCACCTCTATCGCCCCCTGTCAGGAGCTGCTGGACATGCAGGAGAAGGTATGGCCATGGAAACTCATGCATTTTTAAATGGGGTTTGGAGAAACAATGTTTTGGGGATGAAATTAATAACATGTTAAACGTAACAACTGCGTGCTGTACCCGTCCCACGCTACTCTTGCAGGTGTGCCAGGTGGCGGTGTTGACCGTGCCCAGAGACGCACATGCACTGTGTGTCCTGGGCCTGGCTCAGCTGGATCAGTGTGACAACGAGCCTGATTCCATCAGGTCAAAGATCGCCTTGGCCAACGCTTGCCTGAGCTTCCGGGCCAGCATCGAGCTGGAAGGCCAGAGTCAGGGCGGAGAACCCCCTGCCCAGCTGCACGGTGAGGAAACGCAACGTTGGTTGCACTCACTGGTGCACTGATGAAATGTAACACAAAGAGGCTGAGATGAAAGCAGTGTATGCAACAGAGTAAAGCTACCTGAAGCCCAGAAGCCTAATATCGCCCATGATCAAAGGGGGATTCCCCTTTGAATGAGTGGTAGATGCGTGGAGACCAGGGTTCAAACCCAGGTGGTTACATATAATAGACACTAGACAGGGGTGTTGTTCCTGTACAGCAGTCAATGCTCACTCTAATATAAATTATTTTTGTGCATTTGCGTGGCTGCAACCCATGCGATCGCATTAATATCCGCCTCCTTGCTCTCCTCTCAGAGCAGAAATGGTGGCAGGAGAGGCTGGACGTGGACAGGAGGAAAGCTGCCAAGCAGACACCCAGCCAGCTGGCGGGAGGGAAGGGGACTTCCGACACCGCCGCGGCCGGCAGGGGGGGGCGTGGCAAGGGAGGCCCCGGTCGATGGGTGGCGGCCGCAGCCAAAGCTCCCACCACCACCTCCACCTCCACTATGAAGGGAGGCAAGGCTGCTCCGCCTGCTGCCAAGCCCCCCGCCGCCAGGTGAGTCATCGTGGGTCAGGCTTATTTGGCACATTGTTTCTGTTTGTGCATCTTTCTTTTTCCTTTTTTCACAAAATTGATTTTAGCTGAGGGTGTTGTTTTTGTAGAGCAAATACATAGAATATTTATAGATTTATACATGCTGTTTTAGCTGGAAACTACGGTTTCACTTTTTGTGAAACACAATAGTACAGTAGATTAAAGGACTGTATTATGATTAGGCTATTATTGTTTATTTAGCACTTTTGTATACACTATCTTAAATTGAAAATGTCTATTTAAAAACAATCTGTAATCATCTATGTTATATGATGTTACTGCTTTATTATAATTATTTTAAGTGCTTTTGCTCCAATTATTATTTCTTAAATTAATTTGAGATGTATTCTTTTCTTCACCGGTAGGGGGCGTGGTGGAGCGGCAGTAAAAGCAAACGGGGCTGACAAACCTGGAGGCGCAGCAGTAAAGGCAAACGGGGCTGCCAAACCTCCCAGGAAGCCCGGCTCCAAAACCACGCTCTCCCGGAGCAAGTCCAGACCTGACTGCGATTCCAGCTCTGCAGAGAGGACAGAAGGTACAGTAGGGCTGCAGTGTGCTGGCATGCACACTCTGATACACTCAAAGCAGCATGGCCATCAGCCATGCATGCAGATGTATCTAGATTGCATGGTGATCTCTATCCACACAAGTCCTTTCCCGACACAGTTACACACAAGACATATGCAGCACAGCACACGTTATTAGAATAGAGTCACCATGAACTCACAGACGGTTGCTGGCCTCTGCATCTAGCAGCTGTTCATTCAAGATCATTTTAGGATTCAAACCAGCGACTGCTTACAGTTACACACTTTCTAACCTTTAGGGCACAGGAGATAACATAACTGATGATGTAACATTTCTTGAACCCTCTATGACCTGACCCTCTATGACCTGAGATATTAGTGCTGTGCTTTTTGCACTTTTTCTGTTCTGTATTATAACCAGGTGTGGTTATAATGTTCCCTTCCCTGTGTATTTTTGGTTTCTTCCTGAAAGCCTTATTGAGTCAAAAGGCCCAATCAGAATACCACCACGTTACACGTCACAATATCATCCCCTCCCCTAACCCCTCCCCCTTTAACAGTTCAGGTGAACCTGAAAACCAGGTATACTTAATGAACTGGTGGGTGTGGCCACATCATCATTTTAACACTTTCTGTACACTACAAAATCTTCCTAGTATAATCATAATACCTGATGATCATGTTTTTTTTTGGGGGGGGGGGGGGATCACAGCACTCCATTTTGGTTCAATAAGGGTATACTATATAGTATATACAGTAGGTATTGATATTCTTATACTTCAAGCTCCCTCAACAGTGTGGATAACATTACAAATGCAAGAGTCAAGTAAAACTGTATTTGTATAAAACATTGAGAGGGCACTTGGAAATCACGTATCAATTACACAAAAAAAGCATTGTATAATGTGTACGTGTACTGCGGTTTCAGAGCCTGCCACGGTGAACAGAGACCCACACAGCTTACCCAATGCTGTGAACCGCAGGTCTCATATGGCTCGGCTGGGTCTGGCACGGGCACTCTCCCGCTCGGCACGTTCCTTGGACAAGGCAAAGAAGCTCTACATCGAAGTCATCGGCATGGCACCACGGGTTTGTGGCCGACTTCAATGTTTAACTTTTTTTAATTTGGGGGTTTTATGCTTTTATTGATATGATAGGAGACTGACAGGAAATGGGGAAAGAGATGGGAAGTGATGCGCAGCAAAGGTCATGGGCATTGGGATTCAAACTCGCGACACGCTGCCAGGCTGGCATTGCAGCCTAGGGTGCCGGGACCACGGGTCAATGTTTTACATTTTTGCGTTTAGTGTGTCGTGGAATTCTGGATCAATGAGCAATTTATGAGGCAATACTAGAGCCGAGACAATTTTCTAGGTGGTGATGGTTATGCTTCACGTACATGATATCATGAGGATAATAACACACCATAAACAATAGCTATTAGGCCTAGTGGAGACTAGCTCTTACAAGCTTCCAAATATCAGAATGTAATGTATATGTGCTATAAGACACACGTGATGGTAAAATATAAAGGTTAGATATAAGCAACCATAATAATAATATAGTATAAGGAATAATTATTCTGCAAGTGAAACAGTTCAATATGGTTATGTTTTTTTAATTTGCATATTAACCACTTACACCATACTTTGCTGACCGGTGTCCTAAAGAGGGGTCTATACTGGGTCATTTCTTTCCCCCTCCACACCAAAATGTCTTCACCGAAAATAGGTCATCTACAAGCTGCAAGCTCACAATGCGTCACGTTGCTCGTAGATCTGCTATGTTCACCTAATTGTTGCCTATTTTTTGCTGAATGTTCACATATTATGACATGCCCAGAATAGGGACGATATGGTAGTAATAATTAAAAACATTCAATATTCATGGCACATAGTCTACTGTATGTTCTGCTATCATCAGAAGAGCTCTAAAATAATTTACCTCCTTCAGTGACAACCTATTATTCAGACCAATAGTCCCAACACATTATGATAGTGTGAGTTAGTTTTAATGGCACTTCGGAGCAATGTGTGGCACAGAATATTTTGATGAATCGGTTAATCAATAAATCAGCTGCACTCACTCATCCATAATCAGGTCCATGATGCGTACATTGAGTTGGCTCAGCTCCTGGAACCCTCGGACGCTCTGGCTGCTGTGGGGGTTTATTGCAAGTACCCCCTGAAGCCTGCTGCTGACCAGAGTATGGACGACGCTTTCATCACCGGAGAGATCGTCCGTCTCCTGGTGAAGTTGGAGATGTTCGACCACCATCAGCTGGGACCGTGTCTCATCGCCCATGCCAAAGTCATGGGCGCGGGTGAGTGGAGGCAGTTTGGCTGTAATGGTTGCAACAGTGGAGGAGGGGAGGGGGGTAATTTATTGTTATCACTGGTGGGGATATGTTTTATCCCTGCTTCTGGTCAAACTGAATTAAACACATTTGCATTTGCTTTTGGAAAACGTAGACTGTCTGATATTTAATGAATCCCTGCTATTACAAGTATCAGATTCACCATGCAGTGTTTAAAAACATTGTGTGACATAAAACAGAGCACATACTGTACGTTCAATGTGATGTCAGCTGGATTAAGAAAGGAAATGAAGAAAAAAAGTAAAAACAGAGCTCAATATGTAGAGGGTCCAGTAATTTCAAGATTAAGTCTTGCCTGTTTTTCTTCATGCCAAGCATTTCATTCCATGGCATCATTTGGAGAATGTAGCATGTGCTGAAAGAAATATGGTATGTCATAAAAACATATTCAATGTTGAATATATTTATGTTAGCCATTGTTATAGAGACAGAGGGACCAATGTCACTGTAGTGCTTTTGAAATACTACTAGGGTGATGCATGCTGAGAACAATGACTGTTGAAAACACATGCCCCTCGGCATACCCGTTGACATGTACCTGTTGTACCAGACTATCCGTTGTCAGAGTACTGTGTCCATTGTTGCAACGGTAGCTCGCATTTAGTACGAAAACCTACATTTACGCGTCACGTCACACCTCCATATATGGTCACTCACACTTGTTCTAACATTCCTTATGTTGATCTGACCTCATCAAACCCTGTACACTAAAGACACGTACACTCCATTTATGGCCAGTACAGAATTCATTACATATGTTGATCTGACCCGCCATGCCAAACAGTCTCAGTCACCCAGGCGGATGTGTGCACACGACCTCAGGGCGTCTTATGCCCTACACACACCGTCTGCGAACGCAGACGGTGTACTGGAGGCCGGTCTATGATGTCAGTACTTACGTCACATTGGACATCAAGGATCTCCATACATGGGCATAAAAGAGATACAGATAGAGATTTTGTTTTTTTTGGCTCTGGACAAAATTGAAGTCAATCAGTCAGATGGTGCTCGTGTGATGTGCGAGTCATGCATTTATAATTATTGATACATTGACCTCAGTAACATTTGTTTAAATCTCTCCATTTTTTGTTTTAATTAAAACTCTTTACCTGCTCAACCATTAGTCAGATTAACTAATTGTCCACTGTCTGCTTTTTCCCAGTCTGCATAGAGAAATACATCGACATCTTGGATGCGAAATGCATGACCAGACTTTTGAAGACCGTGTACGCCGGGCTCCATGACAAATCAGAGGATGATAAAGATCTCCAGGACTTCTTCAAGTTCAAAGGCTGGATATGATCTGGTGGTCCTGGAACAAATGGGCATATTTATCTTTTTGAACAGATAATAAGCTACTGAAACAAGATTTACTGAGTGATAATGAGAAAGGCATGACTTTTAATCAAGAATAAATCAGGTATTATGCTCTATATCCTTGATGTAGGCTCAAACCAGTAAATTATGTCGAATCCTTAATTTCACTGTGATGTTGGCTATTGCTAGCCGTCCAGTACCCTGATTTAATCAGAAACTATTTATATGGGCTGCAACCAAAGAACATACCACTCGAGAAATGTCTGAAAAGGTCTGTTTAATAACAAACTTGTCAAACATGAATGAAAAATCACAGTTTTAAACAACAGTACAAACATCTGAAACAAAACAAATATACCGATACAAAAAGAGGAAAAAGAGAGGCCACATCCTACCAAGATGGAAGTAGATCACTCAGAGATATTAAAACACATTGCCTGCCATGTATTAATTAATTCTCCCCTGCCGATGTCTTTACATTCCGAGCGTAAAAATTACCCCAGGTCGTGAACCGGATGTTAGCTCACAGATAAGCAATCGATTCGCGGGACAATCGTGGACTACCCGAGGCATTATTTTTTTTAACCGCGACCAGCGACAGGAAACGGCCGCAAATAAAGCATTTTTTTAACCGGAATCTGGGATTAGAATCCGAGATAAAAGGGTGTCAAGATCTCGGCCACCATTCAAGTCAATGAAGGGGAACCTTTTCATCGACGGACCAATCACTTCCGGTTTATCGCCTAGACACGGAGACGCTAGTAGACAGTAATCTATGTAGCACGATCTCACTTAAACTGAATCAATATGAAACACTTTCTTTTCTAAGGTTGCTCTGCCCAGTTACTGTCAAGCGTAGCTTTAAAAACAAGGTCCAGCTGGTAGACAAACGATGTCGCGGTGTCTTGTGTCCTCAAATTCAACTATGCTATTTGATAGGACAAGCATACAGTACCTGTCTTTGGTAGGGAATGTGTTAAACTGAGAACCCTAGATTGCTATCATAGAGATTACAGGCTAGATGACGTCAACATCCCAGAGGCTTTTCAATATAACAGGACCACTCCATTGGTTATACAGGCACAGATCCTGAAGCAGACTGTTTGTTTTCCCTACAGTTAGGTAGGGTATTACACTCGCATGTCAGATGCTGACAAAAAACAAAAAATATTTGAGCAAAATATTCCATAATAATTTACGTTTACACATTGCTTATGAAGAAAAAAAACTCAACATACTTCAAGCTAAATATTTGCATGATGGTGTTAAACATTGTTTGGTTGACATAAGCATGAGAGCAGATTGTTTGAATAATAAAAAACTAAGTTCTTGTGTTGGGAAATTGGACTTACCGTCAATCTAATGGTGGTGTCAAGACTAATTTAAGCTCCTTTACACAACAGTGTCATGTAGCATGTACCAGAAATGCCCAACCTACAAGCTCACAATGTGTCGCTTCCGCGACACGCTGTGAGCTTGTAGATGAGCTATTTTAGACATGCAACACCGTTGTGCAACCAAGTATGAATCTGGCTTTAGTTTACCATTATTGTTTCTTTTCTTTTACACACGGTTGAGTTTGGTCACGATGAGCACATGGATGCATTCATCAAAGCTTGAGCACACACACAGGCCCTGCTTATCGGGGCTCCAGTCCAGGCTTGAGATTGGCTGTGTGGACACCGTGACGTTCTGTAAGAGGTTGACAGAGCCAGCCACCCCCATGTCCACGTCCTCAGAGTCTGTCTTAGTCCTCTGGGCAGGGTATTCACTGGAATGGAGATGGGATCAGAACCATTAAGTCAATTAGGAGGATCTTGTTACTGTGCAGATGCAATGCTTGCAGCTGGCTCTACCAAAACATTAATACATTGTTAATAAAACTGACATGTGAGTGGCATTAATAAAATGATCCCATCATGATCAACAAAACGTTTAGTGAACTTAAAATAGAGAGAGAGAAGTAGGACATGCAAGAAAAGAGGGCGTGATCAGTCACATTTGTGACATTTGTTGTCTAATCAAAACCGGATGTTACATTTTGGGTACATTGTGTTTTAATGTAAGATAAAGGTGCATGCTTATCTGAGAAGATTATACTCAGTATGAGGGTTCCAAAGACATAATCAGGGCCACCTTGATAATAACTTACTGACTTATTTTGAATCCTGCAGCAATTTTCATAGAAAGGTGACAAGTTTGCATGCCTTTTGTTTCCAAACTGATACATGTCCCATTTTAAAATAAGTGGCACATACTGTGACTAAATAGTTAAACTCATTCCGATTAATATCTATTCCAAGACTGCTGCCTACATTAAGTACTGACTCATCTGTACTTTTGAAATATTGTGTGGAACATTTCGGTTAACAGCTTCTTATTTTTCTCAGCATGGATATAAAACGTTATTGAATGACACCCGTTGAATGTCTTCACTTGGTCTGTAATTAAAGCCTATTTTTATAGTGGAGAGGTCTTACTATTTCCAAAGGTGTAGGTTGCCTGCACCGCCAGCAGTCATGAAGATGTCTCTGTTCTGAGGCAGATGCCTAACCTGCCAGATGGTTGATTTATGAGCCTGAAACAACAGGAAAATAATTATTTACTTGCACAGATTAACCTATTAACTTTATCTTAAAGAGAAACCACCCACACTACACCCACATTATCATTGTCGTGTAATAACTGTACATTTTCTTAGTTTTAATCTTAATTTTGAATTAACGTAGGATTTAACTGTAAGAAGCTCATCAGCACCATCATGTTTAATCGTGCCAGTGGTTCTCAAACATTTTCATCTTAAGGAGCCCCATCTGAAAAGATTTTATGCCAGGGAGAGCATGTGTGTTTTTTGTTCCTTTCACTAATTATTCTAAATGTAAAAAAGCTCACAACCGGTTGATATTTTGTGTTAAAGTGATTTTAATGCTATATTAACACATTTGCTGGGGACCCCTTATAAGCCCCTCAAGGACCCCTCAGGGGCCCTGGACCCCACATTGAGAACCACTGATGATGAATGCCAATTGCCAAACTGCACTGCTGCATGTTTTATGGATTAGCTCAGGGACGAGGGCTGCCAAAACTGCCTGAACTGGCTGAATCACATTTTCAAACTGGCATCCCAACAGAATCATAAAGTAATTAGAATTGAGTCCAGAAAAGAGCAGGGCCATTATAAAACAGAGTTTAATGAGTCTACAGTCTACATGTTCAATAACGGTCAACTCTAAAACGTTTGCCATGAAAGTGTAACAAAAACACACCCATTGATGGTCGAGTGGTTACACAGAACCCACACCCACATGTACTCTATGCTGGCCTGGGATCAAATCCTGCCAATGCCTTCATCCTGAGCCACCCATTCACTATTTCCATCTCAGCTTTCAAAGCTTTCAAAATAAATTAAAAATTAACACACAAAGGGGAGTGGAGTGGACCACCTCCTTTGGCTTTTGTCTCATAAAACGGCTGCAAGACAGGTTCAAACATTGTGACGTGATTCTGCATTTAAAGTCATTTTTGTAATCGCATTTTGCTAAATTAGTAATAAGAGAGGGAGACATCAACCCTTGTTATTTAAACAATCCTGCCATGCATTGCTGCAGGCAGGGTGAAGAAATCTACCTCAGGCCACTTGTGGATAGCTATACATTGTATGAAATCATTTTGGACTAAAACTTCATAATTCTTCTTAAGACTAGTGATGTTCTTGCTGTTTATCACTCTGTGGAATTGGACAAATATTTGGTCTAGCTACAGTCGCTGATCTTGCTCTCAGAAATATTACCGAGCGTGGCCAACCTGCTCTAAACCCAGTCAAAGGCACGGTGAAAAATCCACACCTCTCTCCTCGCTGGGCCAATGTCGTTCTTGGCTAATGACCTCATGGCTGCGAAGCACGTTAGACAAACATGACTGCAAACATTTCCAGCTGTAAAAATGGGCAAAATCTGCTCCTGTCCTCCCTCTCTTTTTCTGTATTCTGAAATGCAGAAAAATAACCTTGGACACTTTTTCCATATAGTGGAGCCAAACATATGTCTGGCTGTCTGTTTCTCTCTCTCCACCTGTGTTGATTACCTTTTCGGAAACAGAGGCAAAGCCCTTGGTGGGGTGTTGTGTCCTCATGTCAAACACATGGAACTTTCCCTCCAGGGAGGTGGCCACCAGCTTGTTCATGTTAATGTCTTTTCTGTCGAACTCTACACAGCATACCTGATAACAAATAAAGATTTTAGAGCATAATAAATTGTCTTAAGAAAAATCTCTGATTTACTACTTCAGGTTAAATGGTTAGTTCAGATTTAAAGGAAATATGTGCCATTAATATAGTGGTTGCAATGGTATTAATTGATTGCCTGAGTCCTGTGGTGGGAGTTTTGGTCTGGTTTTGGTGAATATTAAAACCTCTTAAACCCCAGGGGGGTAAAGGGGGTAAATCTGCAACATCGGAGTTGGAACCGGAGACCAATTGGGTCTCCATTGACCCGCTGAGCGCTGTTCAGAGGTGGACAGCCGCTGGGGGCTCAAGAGGCTACTTAGCTAAATTAGTAGTTGGTAATTTGGTGGGGGTGACCTGGGGCCACTCATTAAAAATAAATGAATCCACAAAACTAGCGTCATCTGTATTGTTGACCAATTTGTATCATAGAGCAGCTTTCATAGATTCAACTTTGACCCCTCTGTCATATGGAACTATTTTTTGTGTCCAGAATCACTACACCAGCAGCAGCACAACAAAAAATTGTTCTATGTGACAAGAGGGGTCAAAGTTGAATAAAAGCAGCGGTATATGGAAGAAATAGGTCAACAATACAAATTACGCTAGTATTGTGTATTCATTTATTTTTAATGATTGGCCCCCAGTGCCAGTATTTCCTACAGCTTTCCTACAACAAGTCCAAAATTCTCAACTAACCCTTAATATCTTCAACTATATTTAGAGGTGGGACTCCTTGTCAATTATTACATTTTATTTTAAATTACTTGGATTATAAACTATAAAGTATACACATAATAGCAAATACTACATAATATGCCAAACATACACTAGTCTCACAATAAAATGGTGATATAAAATTCAATGAAATGCAGTGTTGTTGGTTCCTCTGCTGTGTGGGAAACTTGCAAACTAATAAATTGCGCTGGTGATAAACATTAACTTTACTGCCCTCAAACTAGCTTGTCTTGAAAGTTGATCTCACCCCATTTTTTATGTTGGTCTCCCATCGTAGGGACATATTCCTGAGGTCAAAGAGCTTGATGTCCCCATTGTCGTATCCCGCGCACACACATCGGTCCTCGTCATTGAAGGCATGACCTGCATTCAGAGGGTCATGAAAGCAAAATGAAACTATCTTAGATCTAGATAAGTAGGCTAGACCTGTGTTGATCCTGTGAGAGAAAATCAGTTGCCATTTGCAATACAGCAGTAACAAATAGAGCCGATACAAAAAACAACAAATCACACCTGTGTGAAGTGGGTGGTGCAACTATTGTTATAGCTACTGTACTGTGCTGTATTGTATTTTGATTATTTTTAGAAAAACACTTTGTGAAATGACAGTTACCGTGTGGTAACCGCTCAAAAACAGTATCAATACAGTATACAATATCAGTAGGAGTAGAAGAATGCATTACAGAATTGTCATGAAAAGGGATGTAGGGACAACAGCGGATGTAGACAGACCTCCAACTTAGACAAAGAATACAAACCATAGCAATACAGTATACAGTACATTATAAACATACTAGTAGTATATACAGTATAGCAACAGAAAACACCAGAGTTTGTGGGTGGGAGAAAGGAACATTAGTATGGGCTGAGCAGAGTGACCTTGTGACATGCTTACAACACAGGGTCAAATATACAAATATTTGACTGGTTGTGCTGGAAGAACAGGAAGGAAGACTTGGAAGCATCCAAACCTCAGTATTTAGAATCTGGAGGAATTCCAGTTGAAAATCCACAGATTGGTTACGTTACCATCAACAGCCAATTAAGTATTAAATAGGACAATGACGTAATCAATCAACGTTTCAGAATAATTTATAAGGTTATAAGGTTTTCAGAAGTTACTTCAAGAGACAAATAAGTAAAAGATACTTTAAATATTGATATCTTTACTGTTTCTTTAATGATTTTGAAGAGGAGAGATTATATGATTTTAAAAGGATATCGTCTCTCTGTCTGTCTGTGAGCAGCTAATATTCGGCACTGTTGGCCCGATCGCAGTGAAACTGTCCAGACACACTCCCTGAATGCCAAAATAGAACCTCTGCCTCAACTTTTTCCGTTTCGCCTGTTATAGCCGCCAGCAGGAGGCCGATTCTTTTCAATTTTATTTTGTGTGCCTCAAAAAGCCTCAAATCATACAGCTTTGCTGCATCTCCAACATAAACAACACTAAGTAGTAGTACTACTGTTTTACTGTGTGGAAAATGTATAGTGGGTCAGAGAATGTGGTGAATTCAGAACAGGAACAATTATGACCCACTTCCTCGACCCATATCGCACATAAAAGACGGATCTAGATGTGCTAGTGTTGGCTGTGCAAGGTATTATTTTTTACCACAGGTACTTAAAGTGGGGTCTGGGGAATCCCAGGGGTCCTTGATGGTCCCTAGCAGAAGGAGGAACAATTTCAACACCATTTTTTGGCTATGTGAAATTAGCCAATCTACAAGATCACAACATGTTGTGAACTTGTGATGTGGTTGTGAGCTTATAGATGTGCTATTTATTTTCAAAGGATGTTTGAAAATAAATAGCTTATAGTCTATGGTGTGCCCCTTGGCACAACATCTTTTCAAATGGGGTCCATGCAGGTCATATATATTTGGGGGTCCTTGACATAAATCTAATGTATTTTGTGTTTACGTACCAAAGGCAACAGTCCAGCAGTCTCTCTTGGTTTCACCCTCCACAGGCTCCATGTTAGCCACAGGTGAGTCTTTCTGCCTGGGGTCCCAGATCTTCACTGTACCTATAGACCCCATTACATCACACATCTGTTACAATAACTGCTGTAGAATCATCAGACCTATGACTGATTGGAAAGTGACTGATTAGACACTTCAAAACAATATGAGCGCTGCACGTGGATGTGACTTTAATCGCTGCCATTTTATTCTGGTGCAAAACAAAGTGTTAATTTAACTAATGAAAGTGTATAAATTGACCATTCAAGATTAACTGAATGGATTAACTCATTTTGCTGTGTGACAAGATTGAAATGCTGCTGCATATGTAAGTAGTAGTAGTGCCAAATGCCTAGTGGTTCAATATCATACCTGCCATACATTCCTGACAACCAATCAAGCATAAGAGGCAGTACCAACGTGGCTGTCGTCAATAATCTTCTTTACTTTAATTGTGTGATTCTGTCCGTGTCCCTTCTAAATGAAGATGATAATGTATTGCTGACCCTAACCCTGTGATGTGCACAAAATACCAATCAATTAAAACATTTTTGTAGTTGTGTGTGTGTGTGACCAGGGAAAAGAAGGAAATTAGCATTGAGGTTTTCACAGTCTTTCTTAGGATTGAGTTTTTACCATCTCTGCTTCCTGTGACTATCTCCGGGGCTCCATCCCCGATCCCCAAGCCTCCAACACCATCTATACAGTTGATGATCTCCTTATGAGCTTGCACAGAGTACACAGGAGTGTCCGGCATTTCCAGATTCCTGTGCACAAGACAAACACTTGCATTACAATGTTTAATATAAGAAAGAAACTCTCTAAAGCATGGATATCTTGAAGGCTTACCTAAGAGGACATTTGTGATTTTCTGTCTATTCTATTCATTCCAAATTAGTGCTAACCAAATGTTCACTTAACTTTCAATTCAGGAAAATCACAAAGTGAACAATCTTTATATTCAAATATGGAGGATATTTCTTTTACCACATAAAGGTTGCGCACTATTCAACCAAATGTACAGGCTTAAGTTAAATCCCTTATCACGAACATCAAAAATATCTGCCTACATTTTAATTAATTAAATAGATTTGATCCCAACCCTGCAAGACAAGATATTTTTCATTAAAGCATGTGAGAAAGTCTAACATGCACATTCATTGTAGCGTAAGATCAAATTCCATCAAATGACATGCAATGTTGAATAGTAAATTAACATTATAAAAAAAAGTAATCGCAGTTTCAAAGTCAACATGCCTGGTGTCTAGGCTCCTAGTAGCCTCAACAGAGCCTGCAGGCGTTTTGTTTTCAAGGCTCATAGGCAAGGGCCAGTACAGTGCATAGATAAATACCAGATGCTGAGATTTCCATCAAAAGCCCCAGTCGCTATGTGTCTCTGTTGTAGAGAGGTGGCCCCAAATGTCCCACACTTTATGGGCTTTGCTTTCTCTACCTGAAAGACATTAGGGTCAGGGTTCAACAACATGTTCCATGTTTCAATTTAAAATAATAATATTAATAAATCAGTAAGACGCCTGGGGGCGATGTCATGAGACCTGGGCACCATATATGGGGCTTTCCTCATGTATGGGGATTATGAGTGCTGGGAGAGCGCTGGCGCTTTGGCATGTATGGGGGGCATCAGCTATAGCTATAGGTTGTCTCTATATATGGAGCTCTAGGTGAAAGCCTTCGTTATTTCACCTATATATGGACTCGACAACAGCGATATCAAGCGCTGACATCAGACTAGTGTAGAAACCTCATGGATATACACGCCTGGCATCGTCATGGTGATACGTACTCAGTTGGCTGGCATCGTCATCATGACACGTATCTAGTGAACCATATATAAGAAGAAGAATCCGAAGAGGTTCTGTGGGGGTTCGCGACTACACTGCTCAGTGAGATCTCAGGAATCTCAGGATCTCTCGGAATCTACAGCACCAATGCAAGACACTGTACAGCACTAGGACACAGGACCTATGCACAGGACTCAAGACACCATGTCACGTGATGTCACGATGACCTGGGGGCCTGCCTTGGGTGAGTCAGTGACGGGGAGAGTGTTACGGGGATTGTGGGTTAGGTGCTTAGGTGTCAAACACGAAAAATAATAATAATAATTGAATTACTCAAAAATAAATAAAAATGTAAATAAATGGATTTCAGTAAAGTGCATGATCCAACTCTAAAGCTATACTTAACATAATATAACACTAACAAGATGAAGATGTTACAGTGGAAATCGTAAATACAATGAATGTAATTTGTGTGTTATCGGTTGCTATGGAAACGACTACTCTACGTTTCTGGAAGAATATAGTAATATATTAGCTAGCCAGGCCTAGCCTAGCAATACTCTCATTGTCAAATGGGGAATACAGAACATTAATATACATTTTAAAAACCATTTACGTTGTCAGATGTGGAATAAATAAATGCACGTACCTCCTTGACAAGATGAACTTCCCCATGTTGCACTTCGTATATTTGCATCACCCCGGTCCCCCTAGCAAAGTTCCCCATGCAGACAAACTTGGCACTGCAAGGGATCCATTTAGTGTCAAAAATAGTGTAGTTCAAACTTTTCTGTATATGCGCAATGATCTGAGGTTTTTCGAATGGCGTTGACATCTTTGCTGGAAGAAAAGTCGATGTTTTCTATTTGCTTTTGCCCAAAAGATGGTGTTTTCTGTTTTCACCTAAGGTTTTCACGAACTGCCACAACAAAACGTGACGCGAAACTTCGAAAGACCCTCTATACGAGGCTGTCCCAACACTGGCCTGATCAGATAACGTATACAATAAATAAATCAACGTATACAATAAATAAATCAAATATCAAATACGTACAAACAAATTAGTTTCACGAATTAATTGCAATCCATTAAATAAGAATCAAACGCTTGTTTGCAGTAGCGGTTATTTTTTAATATTTTGTTATATGTCAGGCGAATGTTAAGTTGCTTCTTAGGGTCCTTTTCATTGCACGAGGACAACATCGAACATCCTATCCATCCCGTGTTTAGAAGTTGGTCTGTTCATTTAGCTCTTTTTTCGTGGATATAATCATGGACACGGATAATAATTCAGCCCCTCAGATCACCATCGCTGATGACAGTGAAACTGCAACGGAAAATGCTACAGATTTCATACAAGTGAAGTCTAAAAAGAGCCACAAACGAAAACGTGAACAAGATGGAGTGGGAATGGAGGCAGAAGACTCAGTGGCGATCAAGCGGCCGCAGTTTCCACCTATTTCGGGCGATCAGTTGAAGGTAATGGATGGTTTATTTTATATTGTTGGCCTGTGGCTTTTAGTATTATAATTATTATGATGATGATCTATAAACACTAAATGTGTGACCCACGTTGTTCTGTCAGCTGGCGAGCCTGGCGACTGTGTTGCGCTTGCGCAATAGACTATAGCTAGTTTGCTGACATCACAATTTTGATTGATTGAATACTTTGATGGATTTTGACACCAGAGTCATCTAATATTAAATAAAGAGTTACGATATAGAGGGGGCAGAAACCAGCGCTCGAGCGCTGTTCGTGCAGCCTGAACTGAGACTGGAGTTGGAAATACATCGTTTTCAACAAGGGCGAGGCAAACAAGAGCTTTTTTAATGTGTGGACTGTGCAACATGACAACTGTTGTAAGCACGTGTGCACTGTGCAACATGACAACTGTTTTAAAGTATTGTACAGTAACAACTAAAGTCTCTTTAATGTTTATGTTGTAATATTACTACAAAACAATCTAAAATAAAGGGATTTAAGATAATTAAAGCTGGGCTGTTGATAGCTCTGATCCATAGCTCTAAACGCATTAGAGCTATGGACCAGAGCTAGGCTGTTGCCTGAGTCCAATGCATTTCTGCCTACTTCTGGTCCAGGACTTGTCCCAATTGGTTGTCCCCAGAGAGCCGCCATTGGACTGGCCCCATAAAGTGAACGCAGTTTGCGTAACTTAAACTCTGTCTATATAAGGCTCTGTTTGACACATTATGTGAACATTTTTCATGTACTGGTCAGCTTTGACAGATAATGCGAACATGTACTTTTCATCTTTGTTCCAGGGTGGAGTAGATGAGTTGCGTAAAATCCCTGTCCCACCTCACAGATACACACCACTGAAGGAGAACTGGATGAAGATATTCACCCCCATTGTAGAGAACCTACAGCTTCAAGTTAGATTCAACCTGAAAAGTAGGAATGTTGAAATTAAAGTAAGTTATACATTCACGTTTAAATCTACACATGCATAACCTCTTAAACCCTCTACGTTTGTTGACCAGTGCCCCCTGGTTGTATGCCATTCTTATTCCCTCTACCCCTAAGGGCCGATATGATTTTGTCTCGTCAGAAATTTTCAGTAGCACCGAAGAGCCGACTTTAGGACGGTACACGCCCCGCCCCCCCCCCCCCCCCCCGAACCTCAAATGACGTCACATTGTAGGCTTTACAGAGCCGAACCGACTTTTATTCGTCTCTAAAATAGGAGTATGAATCGGCCCTAAGCCTGGTACCGAGGCTACTCTACCCCAGGGGTCTTATAGGTTTTATTTTCTCCAGAAATGTAACCACTTAAACACTCAATACTTGACATTTGGTTCGACTCTTATTGGTCTGCACTTTTTTCCCCCGTACACCAACGTTCTGGCAGAAAATGTAAATTTAGTTCCACAAGTAAAGGAGCAGATTGTGGCATTCACAGCAGCACTAAATGTATTTAAACTTCCTTCAACAAACACATTACAAGATAAAGGGCACATAAATCGACAGGTGCGTTGTGGTTGTTGTGTTGTGCAGGGACAAATTGGGCAAGTGGGGCCGTGGCTCTCAGGGGCACTTCAGGGAAATTGGACCGTGAGGTACTAGGTTTGACACCCTGAAATGTTGCACGCACACGCGCTATGGGGGCCCTGCAAAAGTTACCGGTCCAGGGGCCCTCATAGGGGTTAATCCGTCCCTGGTGTTGTGGAGTAATTGTAATCACATTCAATTTGTGTGCCCCATAAATATGGGCTTATTGAAGGACGTTTGTACATGTGTTTAGGTCGATAAGAGAACACATGAACGTGTGTTTTGATGATGTGCTCATGTCTATAAAATGTCCTCCTTCAGACGTGCAAAGAGACAGCGGACATCGCTTCACTCACAAGAGCTGCGGATTTCGTCAAGGCATTTATACTAGGCTTCCAGGTTGAGGTATGTAGAACGCCAATCATGTGATTAAGTAAAACCCATCCGATTCTGACTTCCCTTTCTATCAATCTATCGCTCCCATCTCCCTAGGATGCTCTGGCACTCATCAGATTAGATGAGCTTTTCCTAGAATCCTTCGAGGTCACAGACGGTAAGAGGAGCACCCTTTTACTCCATATTGTAAATTCTCCTTCGATCCCCGTTTCAAGGTCATTTTTGGAATGTGCTCATTGTCTAAGTGTTTTCTCATGTTGGCTGTCTTGGCAGTGAAACCGCTGAAGGGAGACCACTTATCCCGAGCCATCGGAAGGATAGCTGGGAAGGGCGGAAAAACCAAATTCACCATCGAAAATGTCACAAAGACTCGCATTGTGCTGGCAGACACGTGAGTTTAAAGAGGGGGGGAAGAAAAATGGCTCCATAAAGTCCATATCCTATGGAAGTGATGAAGTTGTTTTTAAATCATATATATATATATATACTTTCCCTTATTCATTCAACAGAAAAGTACACATATTAGGATCTTTTCTGAACATCAAGATGGCCCGCACAGCGATATGCAATCTAATCTTAGGTAAGTGGGATACTAACACTTTTTAAATTCATGGACATAGTACTATACGTACTTCTGCGTAAAAGTCTAATGCGTGAAAAGACAGGAAATTATCTTTGACCTCTTCTTCCCACAGGAAGTCCACCATCAAAGGTCTACGGCAACATCAGGGCAGTGGCCAGCAGGTCTGCAGACAGATTCTGAAATGTCTGCTCCCCCTCATCGGCTGATGGATCCAGGTTGTTCTGTGTGGTTGGCCATAGCCAACACCATGAATGGTTTCTGTGCCTTGGTGTGGACTAGCCTTTTACAGGTTCTTCTACAATAGTAGCATCTATTTTGTTGCAGATGGACCTCACATTATCCGTTTATACATTACACAGTTCCAAATTAAGATGCATCATTTTCACATAAATGTTAATTATATACTGTACATTACAATGTGAATTCCTGTAAATAAATGTATTTCAGCCCCACTACTCAAATTGTGAATACAGTTAATTCTCAACTTGTACATTTTCAGACTTATTGTAATGTTAAAGCACACAGAGCAAAAATAAAAATGCTTGAACTGCGATTGTAAAAACAAACCCAGAATTCATGCTCAATTGTTCCAGGTTTTCAGAAGGGGACATACCAGTTTTCCAATTTTCCATAGCTTAGTTTGTTTCTGGTTGAACTTGCATCAAAGAAGGGTATCTCCTTCTGAAACCTGGAATTGCAGTTATTCACAGAGCAATATCCCTCTGAACTGACAGATAATTCCATGACTAAAGAGTGCGGTCACACCTAACCGCCTATGCAGTGGATTCTGCCAATGCTTTAATGTCAATCTTATAGACAGCTATGCGTGTCCCTGTGTCAGAGCACGGAAATGGCATATTGTCACCACCAAGTGTCACTGTTGTGCAGCCTAACACAGGCCAGGGAGAAGAGCTTGTACAATATAGTACAGTACAGCAGTGATACTCAACCTCAGGCCCGCGGGCCACATCAGGCCCGCGGGACCATTATGACTGGCCCACCAATGAAAATCTAAAAAAAAGAAGAAGAAAAAATCTGGAAAATGAAATAAAAATAAATAAATCTTCTTTAATTACATTATTATAAGTAATACTATTAGAGTTGTACTATTACTCGAACGAAAATAAAAGCTGGGGGGGGGGGGGGGGGGGGGGGGGAGAGATGCAATGCAAATGAAAGACATATACTGTGTATACCTATTCCCTGACATAATTTTATAGCTAAACGGACAGAATTCTATTTTATTTGAATGATGAAACCCAGCTGCCATTAATAGTTGGAAATGGAAATGGAAATTGCGGAAATTGTAATTGCGGAAATGGTGGAAATGGAAATTGCGGAAATGGTGGAAATGGAAATTGCGGAAATGGAAATTGAGGAAATTGAGGAAATGGAAATTGCGGAAATTGCGGAAATGGTAATTGCGGAAATTGCTCTTCACTTATAGCTATCTATTTTCAGGTAGATTGTTTTATTTTACTCAGTCAGCCATATCACTACTCATTTTTTTTCATGAAAAAGGTCATAGCTGGGTAATCTATTTTCAGGCAAATTGTGTTTATTGTATTTTATTTTACTCAGCCATAACAATTTATTTTCTGTTAACAAACTTGCTGGCTGGCAGGCAGGCAGACAGCTACTCATAGACAGGCAGACAGACTTTCTTTTTTGAAATCTGATTGGGAAGCCGCTCTGTTGGCAGAATCAAAGTTTGGTGTGACTGTACCCTAAACCTGCAATTGAAGCCTACTAGGTGGTGGAAATGAGGTGGTAAAGAACATTTAGACATTATCATGAAATGTTGAGTAATTGAGGAGGCTAATGTGTTCAACATTTTAAAGTTTTATTTAAATTTTTTAAATTTTCATACAGTATCAAGTTTCCAACAGTCCCACAGCATAAGATGCAGCATGCAGAAAAAGAAAAACAAAAGTTCTCAAACTTAATCATTTCAGATTTTCCCCACACAAACTAAAGAGAACCCAAATAATCCTCAGAGAAAAGAAAAGCACTTACGAACTAAAGCGCGGTCTGAACTATACAGAGAACAGAGAGCCAGAACTGCTTTAAACAAATACTTATATACAAAAGAAAAAAAAACATCAATTTTTTTCCCCCTTTAAGCTGAGTACAGTGTGTGGCAGTTTGAGACAGGATCAGATATGCAACTTTACTGAAATAGAAGCATGTGGCTGACCCGGGTTAAAATACAAAAAAAGTTTACATGTAGTTCAGTTCATTTGGATTACCTCTCATAATATGTGTACATTTACCAAAGTTTGGCAACATCCATATCATATACCATTGAAATTCTTAAATATATTAACATCACCATCCATGTGTAAACAAGAGGATTATTTCAAAAAATTGATCTACATGCACAACGAAAAAATATATTTCCATGTCATGCAAGCACAGGGAGGCCCAAGCCGTGCAGAGCTTTGGGGTTGGGGGGTGAGTTGGGGTAAGATAGGGCGCTCCGAATTCACATCTCTCACTAAAACACCTGTCCAAATCCACAGTCTGTCTAAAAATAAAAAATGTCGTCCCAGTGCTATTTTATAGGAAATATTTCCCCTTAAAAATGGACAGTTGTGTTAGAATTGTGAAATTCGAACCATTTACTATTGGTGTGTGTGAGAGAGAAAAAAAGCAGAGGTGACCGTGACAGAAGCCAACTTTTGAAATGTACACGCTCAAAAGTAACTTAAAATATACAGTCTCTCATTGCACATTGATCACGCAACGTATGTATTCTGTATTTCGTTCCGTTGCACTAAATTGAGGTGTCCGTGCTGTCCCACTCTATATGGAGAAAGGTACGTTTGTATTCAAGAAGGGCTCATGAGCAAACATGACCTAATATACACATATTGGTTAAAAAAAAAAAACAATGCTGCCTGCAGATAAATCGCTGAATGTTAAGTTGCTATATACGTACAGTATTTATGAATTTACCCTGTAATTTCAAGGGTTTTGTTCACAAATCTCTCTATCATTGTTCTCATTGGTTCTTAGGCAAATCTCTAGCCTCTTCTCTTACAAATAATGAAAATGTACTGAAATTCATCTCATGAATTCAGAGAATGATTAGTGAGAGGTGAGCCCATCTTTCGCACTGGGGATTGTCTTTCTGAATGCACACAGTTCAATGTAAAATGTGTCATTGAGAGTAAACCATGTTATCAGTTTGCAGCCACAAATTTGTTTTGCAAAGATATCACTTTCTTGGCATTAATTAATCTATGTCATGACAGGAAATGAGAATAATCTCCAACATTATAAACATGTAGAAGTATAAATAAAACTATCACTCTTATTACAAAAAAGAAATGAATTACTTTGCTAAACGGAAGCTTTAACTTTATATGAAACCCAGACTGCTCTAATCCTAACTGCTCAAGTGGAAGCTAAAACAAAGGACCAAAACAAAAAAAAGTCGGAATATTTTAACATCTCTTGTGTAATGTGTCGCCGTGACAAGTGACCATGCAGATTTTTTGATGTGTCACAGACAATTTGTCAGACCAAACAAACTAAACGACAACAAAAAAGATAGCGATAATGACAGGTAATAACTTGCACTGGTTTTCTGGATATGTACTGGTTGGCACTTCATACCCTACTTCCTAGTTGTATTGAAATCAAGTATCTTGACGTTAACACCTCCGCTAGCTACACATTTCCCCTGTCGAGCGACCCACAGATATACTGGTGTTTTTTTCTTCTTTATAAAAGACAAGAACAAAAATAAATATCAAAAATAACAATAAAAAAGAAATAACGAAATATGAACAAGCCAACCAGCCTCTTCGCCATCTCCCTCCCTCCAGCTATCTATTTATCTCTATCTATCCATCCGTCCAATTGGAGATGCTCTTACAATTGAGAAGCAGCTGTCCTTCCGTCTGTTATTGAGAGGATTATAGTTCAATAACACTTCAAAGTCGACTTCACGAGGCTTGTGGTTTTTGGAAGAAAAAAACAAACAAGTGGCTTCAAAGAGAGAAGAGGAAGAGAGAGAGAGACAGAGAGAGAGAGAGAGAGAGATAGAATACTTCCATTGAGTAACACAGAGAGCGTTTGCCAGACGTCTTGAGCAGATCCTCAGAGATGGAGAAGAAAGCGAGTGTTGAGGAAGAGTAGGGCCGGGATTTGCAAGCAGGAGGCGCTTCTCACACGTCAACCACCATCTTTTTGTGTATATCAAGACCGCCAACCACCTGGTGGGAAGAGGCAAAGCATTATGTAGATTCAACACCACAAGATGGGTTACATATATGATCTGGTACAGTGCTACAGTAGTTTATATCATGTACAATATAGTCTGTATTAGGGTGTAACCACCACCCAGTTGCCCTAAACACTCAAAGACATGACAAGGTGGTCAACCATGTCTTTCACTAGTTGATCACAAGGGGCCTCCAAGTCTATTGCTGTACAATTTCATCCCAAACTGACTCTCACACATATATTTTAAATTGACATAACTTATTCATGTCTATTTCACTTTCCCCAAATAAATGAACAGGAAACCTATTTCAGCATACTAGAGAGAGACAACTGTTCCCTTTTCACAGAGAACAGATAAAGATATCTGAACTTATATCACCACCAGGTGGCTACAGTATTAAGACCAGGAAAGTCCATGTTGTTATACCTTTAAAACCAGGAAAGCATCTGTGTAATTTTGGATGTTGCTATGTATATCAAATTTTAATTATGTTTTAATCAAAAATAGAAGATTTTCTGAAAACTTAGGTTTAGATTAGAAGGTGTTTTTAAAAAGAGGATCACACTCAGTCTTCACGTGGCCTTCAGTATATGTAAAAAATAAATAAAATAGTCTCCTGACTGGCAGGCACCCAAAAGTGGGACCACATCACCCCTACAACTGGCCTCCGTTCATTGTTTCCATTGATTTTAAAATGTACATTTAATTTTTACAGCCCTGAATGGACTAGCAACATGGAACCATTCTACTCCCTGGATGAGGCTTCTTACCGTGAACCATTTTAAATCAAGATTCAAAACACACCCTGTCTCCTAACTGTTATCCATGTCTTCAACACCCCCTTTTATTTTCTACTTGTTATTGGATATTGCTTTAATTTTATGCTCTATAAACACTCACATTTTGACCTCCTGTTATTGTCTGTTATATTATTTATACTGCTTTATCAATACAGCACAACTCTGTTTTTATGTGCTTTATAAATAAAACTGATACGATTTATCATGTCTAGTCATAACTGCCAAGTCGGTCTTTATTAAAGCAGTCTTTAAAGTTAGAATGGCCATGTCCTTGTGAATGCCCGATATTGCTGCTGTCCCTAATAATTCTATCCTGTCTAGCGTTTCAGCTGCAAAGCAGAACAGCAAGACTATACAGGAAATATGTTTTTTGCCTTTGATGACCATTAGTAAAATGGTTAATTTGATTTTATTTAGTTTAGAGATAAAACAATTAAAAAGCAACATGGCATTGGAACATGATTATTTACCCATTAAAAGAAATGGCGTACATTTTAAGCAACACATGCTACCGCCAGGCAAACTTAGCCTGGCTAAAAAGCCAGACCGAATCAGCCGTTGGCAAAAGAAAAAAGCCTGCCGGCGGATTACGTGACAGTGTTGTGTGATATTAGTCTGGCTTATTAGCCAGGCTAAGGCAAACTGGCCAACAGTGAGCATATCACATCTCTAATATCATGAATTCCATGCTTATTTATCCATTATTGATTATTCCAAGACGGTTGTTTTATATTTCCTTTGAGCACGGAACAATAGGATGAGTGGTGCAAGATTCAGAGCATTAGAAAGTCAATTTGGTAGACATTGTTGTGGTTGGCAATTTCTCTGAAACCATGTGACGTGTCTTGCATCCGGGTTTTGTCTGCAATCCTGTTTTTCTGTCATGTCCTCCATCTGGCGTAGTATACACACAGACAGACACACACACACACACACACAGTCTAAGAGCATCTTTGTTTTTTTGGCCATTGATGTTGTGATAATTAGGTTTGGGATCGGCCCAGAGAATGATGAATGCACTGTATGTATGCACTACACAGCATATGTAACAGTAACACATGAAGTACTATCAAACATGAAACAATTATTCCACTCTGCTTCTGAGGCTACTACTAACCCTTTTGTATTTCACAATTTCACAATTGTTATTTTTACACCTCTTTGTTTGTTGCCAATGCCATCTGATCCTCACACTCCATGATCAGACCTGGGGGCGCTTACAGCAAGGCGGTCTTAAATCATGTCACACACACACTTGCATCTCTTGCATTTAAACCTTGAAGCGTTTGAACAGTGTTCCTTAACTGCCTTTGTTAAAGCATGTTCTTTTCAAGCCATCCTGAAAATACACTCCCGCAAGGACAAGAACATTTTTAGCTCAAGGCTCCAGAGATACAGCCGTCAAAATGTGGGCCCCTATGTCCGTCGAAGTTAGAAGCGGGGTGCCTTTCATTTATGGAAATGTTTCAGACGAAGACGAGCTCCTGGCCTACAAGAGACGGTTATTATACGAATGATATATTGGGGCTGATATTTTCAACAAGGCCACGTGAATCGCATGTTCAGATCCATTAGGGCTCATGTCTGTCCGCAGACTATCTCCAGGCTGTTCTCTTCTCAACTAACTCACTTCATTGTTTTACAGACATTTTTGATTGGTTCAAATGAGAGTGGGCGGCCCATTCCTCTTGGTATTCTTTCCATATTGAGACAGTAAGGAAGCTGAGTGGGAGACGGCATGAAGGAGGCACATCACATGAAATGAAAACCTTAGGCCAGTTTGGGGAACATGTGGGTTTGGAGGCGGACGTCTTTAACCATTTCTGTCCTGCCTACACTTATTCGTACAAAAATTCGACGAAAAGCTTGTAGATCGGCAATGTTTGTGAACATTTTGAAATGTTTAGTGATGAAATAGCCAGCACACAATTAATGTCCTTTTCACATGGTTTTATTTATCTCTTACGGACATAAACAACAGATGTGTTTCAACCAAACAGGTCTGCCTGTTTGGTTGAAGTGAAAAGGAAAAACGGTAGATAAAAGTTCAAATTATTAATCACCACTGCCAGTGACCAGAGATGACCATAACATACTTTGTACGTACATTGTATTACTGGCTACTTCCTCACTTTCATGACATTATTGAGCTGTGCACTGCACCTTAAAGACTTTAATTTCATCTTCTGGAGTGTTGCAGGCCTTCTGCTTTGCAGTCATTTCTCTCAAGTTCTATGACATCAACAGCCATAACACATGCCTGTTCTGACCGAGTCTAGTAGTATCATGCACAGTTCACTTTGTGACCATGACAAACTGATATTATGTACTGTATTAGAATATGAAATACGATCATTAATCACATCATTTGCTGAATATATTGCAGAGGTTATGAAAAAGATTCCACTCCTGCATGCAGTGAGTGAATACACAGTAGATGTTGGCTGTCTGTATGGTGTAAAGGCAGCGATTTTCAGCTAGTACACATTTTGGGCCCCAGAACCAGCAGAGATCCTATTTTGATTAAATGCTCTCATATATACTGTATACAATATGACGTCACTAAAGAGCAGAATCACCAATCAGACAAGCCTCTCTCCACAATTACTCACCTCAGTTAGTTTCTAACACTGAACATAACACATCCAACACTACCTCTTAAGACCATTATGGAATATGGATCTATAACGCATCCAATATTAACGTGTAATGTTAACGTTGTCTTTGCAACAAACACTTCGCCTGTATTCTTCAAAGCCTTTGACATCACACTTCAAAGTCAGCAACTTTCTGGCCCTCTGGACAATATTAGCCTTCAATGTAACAACAAAAATATCCCTGTGCGCTGACAGACGGCTGGACGGACAGACTTACTGCACAGAACTCTTCAAAGGATATCCTGCCGTCTCCGTCCTTGTCAGCGTTGATGATGGTCTTATCCACGATCTGCTGCAGCTGTGTGTCCTTCAGGTTGTTGCCAACCATCATCTTGAGCACCTGGAAGAGCTCGCCGTTGGAGATGTAACCGTCCTTGTCCATGTCATAGATTCTGAATGCAACTGAAGGATGGGGCAAGGAGGGGAAAAAAAGAAGAAGAAAAAACAGAAGTGAAAAGGAAAACGGTAGATAAAAGTTCAAATTATTAAATCACCAGTGACATGAGATGACCATAACATACTTAGCAGCCTTTTGTATATGGAAAAGAAAAGAAAACGTCACCTTCACGCTGCTTAAAGACAGTTCCAACAGTAAATAAAAAGTTTTACTTATTTTCTCAAGGTACTTCTTCCTCCTTCGTTGGTTGAGTGGAACGTTGAGAGGAACACAGAACAGGGGAGACACAGGAGAGAAAGCTCCGGCGAGACTCAAACCCCCACCAGCAAGTGACACATGTGGCTCCAGAGGTGGCAGGGTTAGAGACAGGTAGCGGGTTAGGGGCTGTGATAGAGGCTGGGGTCAGTGTTAACACGGTTAATGGGGGATGTGTTGTGTTGGGATGGGGTAAGTTAGGGTTAGGTTGAGTTGGGTTTGTGGAAGGAGTTGGTGTGGTTGGTGGGGATTTGGGATTATGTCAGGGAGAGGGGGGTGGGTGCATTTGGCTGGATTAGGGTTATGGCCTGGGGTTTTCTTTAGGACTTGGATGGGGTGTGGGTAGGGGGACCAGGGTGGAAATGGTTTGGCAATGGTGTGTTTGAGTGTTCTAACCACTTAGCGCCACCTCTGTCCACATGTGTTTTTCAAGGATTCTTTCAAGGTGGCAGAAGATTTGCAGCTCTACTTACACCGAAGCTTCTGTTCCTTGTCCCCCTTGACGCTGAACTGTGAGACTCCCTCGATGAACTCTGGGAGGAGAAGAGTGACAGTCAGTAACATTTGCTCTAGGAAAAAGGGGATTCGTTTCAAATTGTTTGTATTGTGATGGGATTGTTTTAGTTTCTCTACAAAAAACCTACCTGTGTTTTAACCTATTATAAAACCTGTTCAGTTAGAGAATGTTGTTGAACTTTAGTAGAACCTTGGTTTGTAATATAGTTAGATACCTTCCATGATATAAGTCCAAATATTGTACATCATCTTTATCAGTTGTTCTTGTACTCTGAGTGGGGACTGTTGGGGAGTCGGTCCACTTACAGTAATATTTAAACAAACTAGTTTCCATATGTTTACTGACTGGATCTTCTTTCAAATTCAAAGGGTAATAAAATATGAATAAAGTAACTTCACATTCCCCTACAAGTGATTCTCTGACCCGTTTTGCCAGGCAAAATGAATGAATGGTGAAAGAAAAAAACATACATGATTCCCTGTTCCCCACTCATAGAACACTGCTGCAACAGATATACAGATCATATAGTCCACTATTTGGACTTACAGTGTACACAGTACGTACACTGCATATCATGGCCAGGTACCCATAAATCCCAAAGATGTATTATACCAAATTTCAACATCATTTTAAAGTAATGTAAAGGAACTTTTAAACTTCCTGGAACAGGATATTGCATTCATTATGAAAATAAATACCCCTTCAAAGGCAATTTACAAAATGAGATCAATTGATCAAATACCCCTTAAAAGGCAATATACAAAATTAGATCAATTAATTAAACAAGTCATGTCTAGGCAGAAACCCTGACCTATCTCTCATCTTATTGTAAAGCATTAGTACTGCAATGCAGAGATAATGTATTGTAATGCAGACAAAGAGAGAGAGAGAGAGAGAGAGAGAGAGAGAGAGAGAGAGAGAGAAAGTGTGTGCGTGTGCACGTGCGTCCAAAGTCCCTGGTTATCGAGATCTTCTTTTGTTAATGATGCTGTGTGATTAATGTTTGCCAAAAAAACCTTAAAGTGTTGAGCCTTTCTCAGCCTAGAGGACAACAGGCTTGTTTTACAGCACCATTCATTAAGTACTGGGCACAGGTCCATTTTCTAATTCAATCAGCTTAGAAAATGGACAGACCAATGCCAAAGTGTTCTTGTACGCAATGCACAGAAATTGTAAATGTTAGGGGAAAAAACTAAACCCAAGTCTGTGCTTTCCTGAAAAATAAAGCAGAGCATATTTTCAATTATAGTTACTGATTCATGCATTTAAAGTAAAAAAACAAAATGTTATTCAATATAGAATAAATGTATAACCAAACTGATTTACTACCTTTATTTACTACACTATAGACCCAAATTGTGGTTTCCTCATGTAGGAGGGTGTGAGAGGGAGGCGGGGTTTGTGTCAGAGTGTGTGTGTGTGTGTGTGTGTGTGTGTGTGTGTGTGTGTGTGCGCGTGTGTTATTGCACACCTTTGAAGTCCACCTCCCCATTCCCATCTGTGTCGAATATGTCGATGACCCGCTGAACCAGCGGGTTCTGTTGGAGCTCTGGAAGGGACATGAACTCCTCCACACTGAGCGAGCCCGAGTTATCTAGGTCGAGTTTCTTAAACCGCTTCCCTAGCCTTTTAATCTCATCAGCATCGACTGGGGGAGAGAGAGAGAGAAGAAGGGAAACATATGGATGAGCAGCAGAAGAACCACATTAGTCTTTTGCGAAACAAACAATCCCTCAAGATTGGGGAGTTGCAGTCACACAACGCATGTAGGCCTACAGTATACACACGATGTACGCCAGAGGAGCATGCGCGCACACACACACACACACACACAGGCGCCCTTTACTTGCACCTGCTCATACTGTAGTTATCTATTACAACACCCGGAGCCGCATGTAGGTCAAGGACAACCTGCGCAGACCCGAAAACCAGCTACAGAACAAAAACGGTGACCCGAGTTCAACAGGGAAGCTCCAACCCTCCCCAGCACACTTACATCTATTTGTGTCCCTTCGTCCAGTCTGCTGTACTCCTGCCATTAGCTCCAATGGCTCTGGCTTTGCCGCTCTCCGCTTTACAAATGGCAGATAACGTGGTGGTGGGAGAGGAGGGGTAATCCACAAGCAATTAGAAAAGCTTGTTAAATAGTATATAAGCTCATTCACACATGGTCCGATAGCCCAGCCAACCAGGATAGGATCTGCATTGTCCAATGATATAGGCCATTTATTCATCTTTACACCTCACTGACAGAGTGAGAGAATGAAAGAAAATGGATAATGGCCAAATTTAGAGGACTGACAATTCGATTAATTCCTCTGCTGTCAGTGTATCGAATTGTACCGTAGTGTAGACTATCCTATTACATCCTATCCGATTCCAACTTTATCGGAGTCAACTTTATTACGCACCATGGGGGGGGGGGGTGGCTGTTCCAAAGAATCAGTAAAATCAGAGTTAATTTAGCACCCCGTCCCATGATGCTGCAGTGTAGCTTCAGAAAGCTAGAGAAGAGGGATAGAGACGGAAATATAGTTGCTGGGTGCTTTTTAGGTTGTGAACTTAGTTGTGACACACACAAAGAAAGGCTTTTTGCACCCTCATTGTGTTTTAAGTGAGTGAGTGAGACAGCAGACAGACAGTAAGAGAAAGTCCTGAGTGTTCATTTTAAACTTGATTGGCTGAGCACCCCATAGCGATGACTTGATTGCCTGAGCAAAGTACGTATTGATGATAAAAAGTGAGGCCAAAAAAGTGAAGACACCAATTGTGATTGGCTGGAATGTGATGATGTATGATGTGTGATTTTGTTTGAATGTGAAGCTGAATAAATCGGTTTTCTGGGGATGCTTTCAAAAGAGTCAACCTGTAGAACGTAAACAAGTTGAATTTATTTTCAGGATTTCTTGGGGGGGATTTCTTGCCTTTATTGATAGTTATTACAGTTTAAGAAAAACAGTAAAAAGGGAGAGAGAGTCAGGGAGTAACATGTATGCATGGGAACCATTGGCTCGCAGTTGGGCATTAGATAGATAGATAGATAGATAGATAGATAGATAGATAGATAGATAGATAGATAGATAGATAGATAGATAGATAGATAGATAGATAGACAAAACATTTGAACAAGTAACCAACTAGCATCTATCAAAATAGGTGACAAGAAGGGGTACAAGAAGAGAGTGCTAGGGGGTGAGTTGGAGTCTGAAGCTGTGAGTTTTCAGACTATGGTGGAAAATGGGGAGGGAGTCTGCAGCCCTGACCGCAACGGGGAGTTTATTCCACAGCTTGGGAGCCAGAAGGGAGAAGTGTCTACTCTAGGTCTAGGACACGTGGAGCATTGGCCAGAGTGTTAAATAGGAAAGGTTCATCCTGTGTTAACTGATGTAAGTGAGCTGAAGGTATGGGGGATGCCATGCCTGTGATTGCCTTTTAGGCCATCTCCAGTGTCTTGTACTGGGTCTGGGTGCAGCACCTGGAAGCCAGTGAAGTGAACGCAAACGGAATATTACTCTGTATGTATGTATTCTGGGTAGTCAAATGCCAAGTGGTGGGATAACTTGGGCACGTCACAAAAAATCTATGATAGGATTTTAGGGGATCATAGAATCTGGTACACATTTGAGCATCTGCAAATAAAGTTTGAATGGAACAATTCAAATGTTTTTTGTAGTTGACACATAAGACATCCACCCTTCCCAGTTTTGAACCATCAAACGAGTGTGTATGCTACTGTAAATGAACCATCAAACGAGTGTGTATGATACTGTAAATGTAATCTTATCTACTTAATCAAACCAACTGACTTGTATCTAATCCAATGGTGTGTAAAGATTTAGACTCTTATATTTAGTGTTTCCTGGGTTCTCAAGGTCAAAGGGCAGCACTTTGCACAGTTGCATCAATCGTTTTTTGATGTCGATGATGCAACCGAGAAGGATTTAGATGAACAGATATTTCAGAATTATTTAATTTAGCATAACAAGTTCATTTGAAAGTAACGGAGAAGAACTACTGTGAAACGCCACCTATCTTGCATTATAAATAAAGCCTTACACGAAAGGGAAATACATTTTCCAAACCTAGAGACAAGGGGACATATTCAAAAATCTAATTCAAAATATGAATTTGGCTGCATGCATGGTCCTCCTCAGGTGAAAATAAAACAGCAGTACACAAGCACTGTGTGTACACACAGTGAAATTTCTAGTGTTAATCTATCCATTTTCAAGTCAGAGAGTGTACACAATGTAACCAAATTGACCTGTAAGTTTGTAACACTCAGGTGGATGTTCCAGCGTACAGATATAATATCAAAAGCGATCAGCAGCAGCCCATTTTCAGACACTACACATCAGGAGAGAGGCTCCGCACAGCACTCTTCTAATAACTGGCTCTGAGGGAGACACAATGGAAGTGTGAAATTATTATCATAATCTCACAGACTCCACTGCAGACCGACCCCCCCCCCCTCCCCCACCCCCCACACACACACACACACACACCACTTATGTGGAAAGCACCCTCAACTGTGTTACTAAGCAACTAGAACGCACTATTTCCCCCCACATACACACACAAAGGAAGGTGAGCACGATAAGGCAATTGTTCACACATGAAACATATGCAGAACACACACACACACACACACACACACACACACACAAACAGGCCTTTCAGTTTTTATTCATCATAGTATGAAGCTTGTGTCTGTTTCAATGCAAGGTCTTTGCTTTACATTTTAAAGTGAATTATAAACCATCCAAATCCATCCGTTTCCATCAGCTGAATGGAACGTAAACACGTGCCACTTCACTTAACCCCGCAGACCTCAGAAACCTCACCATGGTAACCATGTCTAGAACGTCAAACAACAGAACAAAGTAATATTATTGGCCGTTTATTTTTGAATTTTCTGAGAGAAATAACTGACCAGTCACCTTATATCCTTACCATCGCCATTCAACTTCCTTTGGCCAAGCTGGACCTGTTTTTCTGCTTTTCCAAAACGTCATTAAGTAATTTGCCATCGTCAGCATCATCAGCAGCTTTCGCAGCACATTAGTGGGGACATGTGACTGCATTAACTCTGCTAACCTGCCCCAAAGATGGAGGACTGCAGTTGGCAGGTTAGTGATAATTACAGCCTAGGTCCTAATGCATGAGCGCACACACACACACACACACACACACACACACACACACACACACACACACACACACACACACACACACACACACACACACACACACACACACACACACACACACACACACACACACACACACACACACACACACACACACACACACACACACACACACACACACACACACACACACACACACACACACACACACACACACACACACACACACACACACACACACACACACACAAAATGGGTAAATAAGAGAGAATCTTGGTTGCATATGTGACACCGTCACCGAGCCAGTCGTCATTTTCACTGAGCCAATACCTCTGGTTATTCTAGCAAACAGATTGGCAACAACAACAAATCAAAACATTTAGATGTATTGAAGTACATCCATATAAGATAATAGGTCCCACCTACTTCAATATTTGAATATTGGCTTCATATTTCAATTAGGGTTTGGATCATCTGCACAGATGTTCACCAGCAGGTGGCAGTACAGACAGTAGTATAGCCCATTGCGCATGCTTCTTTCCTTCCAGGGAGCAACATGGAGTCCACCATACGGTCTTCGCTTCCTAACCTTATTTAATTAACCTTACACTGCCCTAAACATGTAGTAGTGTTGTTTATAGGAATAAACACAGAAGCACCCAGGAGGAAGTGGACAAAGAAAGGGGAGGAGCAGATTTCCGGTTTCTACACACAAAAGGAAGTGGTGCCTCCCAGGAGTAAAAACAAAATGGAGAAAGAATTTTATATTTTTCCTTTCTACCGAATGGGTTCCCAGATTGACCCGGAAGTGCATTACATTGTTGAGGAAACCCGTGCAGCTGGGCTTTAACATTGAGCGCTCGGTTGCACTTCCGCATTGGACCACCAAAATTTGGTGGTCCAATGCGGAAGTAGACGTTTTGAGACGGTCCTTCCGGGTGCTTCAAAACGCCACTGAGCAACTTCCACTGACATGAATAGTGTCTCCCCAGTGTGCCTCCCCAGTGCCTCCCCAGTGTGCCTCCACAGTGTCTCCCCAGTGCCTCCCAGTGTCCCCCTGAGTGCCTCCCCAGTGTCTCCCCAGTGCCTCCCCAGTGTCTCCCCAGTGCCTCCCTGAGTGCCTCCCCAGTGTCTCCCCAGTGCCTCCCCAGTGTCACCTCAGTGCCTCCCCAGTGCCTCCCCAGTGTGCCCCTGAGTGCCTCCCCAGTGTCTCCCCAGTGCCTCCCCAGTGTGCCTCCCCAGTGTCTTCCCAGTGCCTCCCCAGTGCCTGCCCAGTGTCCCCCCAGTGTCTCCAATAGCAATACAAGAGCAAGAATACAAATTAATCTTAATTTATTAATCTTATTAATCAAATGAATTAATTAATTTGACGCGCTGCCTTTGGCCGCACGCCAGAAAGCCCCCCGCGCCCAGCACCATGCCAAAGCTTTTTCCTGCAGGAAACACTGCTCACCACTACTGTCCGCCATTACTGACTTTGGGCTGTATTTTGAGTGTCTTAAGTACCAGGTCTTATTCCCTAACTTGGTACTTAAGTCACGCAAAATACAGCCCTTTGTGTTTTCTTTAGTTTTTAATTTCTCTACTTTTTAAATGTTCTTGACTACACTCGTGTAGCGTCAAAAACACAGCAATTTCAGTTTCCAAAGATCATATTGATCATATGGTTTATATTGACATTGACCATATGGTAGGCAAAGATCTTAAAATAGCCAATAGCCTTTGTATTTCTTTCCTAATCAAGGCAGAAGGCAACCCAGAGGTGTGCATAGATGAGCTGCATTTAGAGCACCCTCTGGTGGACAAATATACATAGTCATATTATAGTGCAGACAGACTGTATCCTTACAATAGTTTCTCATTCACCCCCTCACTCAACCAGTAAGACATTTTAGCAGAAAATAAATAATTAGTCAAATAAACTTTTACTGCAGGATCAGTATAGGCTACAGTAGTCCTGGCTCTGGAAATCAGGTCAGAAAAGGCACATGCACATGAAACTAGAGCACACCTTTTCTTGCACACTCACTCTAGCTTTATCCCTCTCTCTCCTGTCACCTCTCATTTAGGCCACTGCTAGGGGAGAGCCACACTGCAGAGAGGGTGTCGTACTGTAAGAGAGAGAGAAGGCTGAGCCGTGCTCGGCTCTGGGCCTAATGTGTGCATTAGGCAGATTGCTGAGGCCGCGTGGTCCTAGCACCAGCAGCGTTACGCTAATGCACTGTACACCTACAGTACTCTCGCCTGCATGTGTGCACCGAAGCGAGTGAAGGCTGTGCGGAAGCATGCTGTCGGCGGATATTTATAGCCATGGCATCATGAGAACTCCCACCAGCCCCACCCCAAAGAAGGCTCTGGCTCCTGCCCTCAGGGAAACCCCTAGCAACAAGGAACTCCGGCCTTCAGCTGAGTGTTTATTTTTAGGTGGCTGCAACCGGGGGGTGGGGTGTGGTAGGGTGGGATGGGTGGTGTTAGTAGCAGGCGTTGGATTCAGACGGCTGTTGCTCTTATATGTATGCGTCTACTTGTATGGTGTGGGGTAAAGAAAGCAATAAGAGTTGCGTGTGCGTGTGTGTGTGAGACTGTGTGTGTGTGGGGGGGGGGGGGTGTCTGTGCAATGCATGCACAACCACACATGCAGTATGCAATGCGTGGTTGCATGGACTAGGCATGTGCCTGAGCACATGACTATGTGTGTCTAATTACGCTCCCTCTCGCAAGTAGGCCATTCAATTTTTGCCTGACCTAAGCTTGGCTCAGGGAGCAGCAGTGAAGCGCTGCACTGCTAACAGGAGATGTCTAAAACAAGAAGACGCACACAGAGAGTGGCCTTGTGACACTTTAAATGTCTTCATATGTTTTTATTCTATTCACTTGAATTAAGGTAGAGAGAGGTTCATTCTTGCTAAAGTTGATTCTGTCTGAATGCTGCAGATCATGTCTGCGTTATCAATAAAAATGTAACAAACTGAAAGCTGAGGATGAGAAATCATTTCTTGCATTTTAACCCACTGAAGGCACCCACGTCAGATCCATCATCAGATACAGCAAACAAACCAAATAAACCTTCTGTCTCACATTGATTTAAGATAATTTGCAAACCTATGTGATCTACAGTAGGTCTCTGGACAGATCAAGCATGTCTTCGTTATATGCACAGGTATCCAGTATATATGTTCATGTCTTGACTCAGGTGGGTCTATGCACAGGTAAACCATTGTACAGGACAGGTTCATGTCTTGGGGCCACGCAGGGCTTTGTTGAAGCAGGTTTAACTGACAGGCCAAACGAGCACCCATTTCTTCACTATACCAGTGCATGTCTGTCCAAGCACTTGAAACGCTGAACAGCTGCGCCGACAGCCTGACAGCAGAGAGAAAGAGACACTTGGGGGGTCAGAGAGAGAGAGAGGGTAGGAAATAAACAAACGGACGAAGAAAGAGACAGAGAGCAAGAATGAAGAGGGGAAAGACAGAGATACAGAATAGGAGACAAAATATGAAACTAAAGACAAAGGACCAGCCAGTCAAAGGGACAGAGTAACTGGAGGAGACAAGCTGAACAGATTCCAGACAGTCCCTCCAGGGTTCAGCTCCTGGCCAACACCTGTTTCTCCATCGTCTCTCCAGCCACAGCCAACTAGTGTTGGATCCGGGGAGTTTTTTTTGTTTTTTTACCCAGGGCCAGGCAAATAATAGGCTGCATGGACATAATGCAAGGCAAAAAATACAGTTCACATTACAGGCTTGTTCACAAGCCTTAACTGAAGCGCTATTAGTGGAATTTGCTCTATGCATTTTCAGATATTTTGATATACAGCTAGTCCCAGGGCCCTACACAGAAAATCCTCAGTGTTGTACTTTGGATAGCCTACACTTAGGGATCTTCCTCTGTCTCAGTGATTGTTAGGTATAACCAGCAAGATATCTTCAGCCTGGCCCCTTCTACCAATTAAAGTTGATGCATGCATTGCAAAATTAGAAAGGAGCATCTTGCAGGAACTCCATAAACATGGTGATTCGTAGCGATCCCAGCACAGAGAAAGGCTTGCACTCGCGAACTGCTGTAAACCGTGCTGGAGTGAGGCGCTCGGGTGGCTTAGTGGTAAAGTGTCTGTCCACCAGCATATTGCATTAGGCTTTGTTGAACATCTATACAAACACAATTGATCTATAGCTAAGCCCCTCCCCAAACTGCTACAGTCCGATCACAGCTAAGCATAACATGGGTTAGAGTCCAACCTAACAGCGGTTCCAAAACTTTTTTGGTCGTGCACCCCCTATTTCCCCCTGACCTAGCTTATGCACCCCTCAATGTTCTGTTTGGCCGGAAAATAAAAAATATATACGAGTCCTGCGCATCCTTTCAGTTTCATTTCAGGGAGTGACACACACACACACACACACACACACACGCGCAGTGTTCCTGGTTAACATACCCTTCCGACACGTGTGGATTACTGGATTTTAGTTTGGTTAACTAAAGATACATCAGCAAAGCATGGACAAAGTAAGTGGTCTTGTCTTGAGTTAAAACTAAAGAATCTGCCGCTGTGCATGTGTGAGGGGAGGGGGAGGAGGGAACTGCCCATAGATCCGAAGTCCCGTTAGTCCGAACATGCATTAAGGTTGGCGAACATGCACTGCTCCCGTGCTTGAGGTTATGTTTAGGGGCTGGAATGTTGACTGCACTCTCTGACACGGAGAGTGTGAGACACGGAGCGGCTGTGGCTCTATACATCTCCATAAAACAGTGTTTTACCGATTTTGCTATTTGTGTTAAATAACACCATAAACTGTCCACCATTACTCTTTTCATGTCACGCACCCCCTGGTGGCCACTCGCGCACGGCCACCAGGGGGTGCACACCACAGTTTGGGAACCGCTGGGTTAGACAAACCTCTCCACCAATAGTTTTCCTATTATATATGACAAAACATTGTTTTAAACAAGAAATGCCACGCACATATTTTTCCAGTGCATATGGCAGGCCTTGTCATTGGATTTGGAAGAGATTTTGAAGGTCTGGTTCCAAAAATGAACCAGTATTTAATGTGTAAAATTCATGATATTTAGATTGGAATGAATGAACCTGGCTGGAAAGTGTCTAAGTGGGAGAGGCCGGGTCTTAGCTATAGGTGAATTGGCCTGTGTTCGGAGGTGGGAAGCCGTGCAGGGAGGGTTATATTTGTCACTGCTGGTACTCTTATATGGGCTGGGGTTGCACCCATCAGCAGTAGGACAAAGTCTCCATGTCCTCCCGGTGGGGGCTCCCCAATGACAAGTGAGTCGCAGTTAACAGCAGTGATAACACACAAATGTGTGTGGGGAGAAATGAATTGGCATAATGACTAAGTTGTGCAGAAAAGGGGGTAAAAAGCACAAAAGAATATCTGTGGGAGTGTTGCTGAACAGCCAACAGAGGAAAGTGACTCATACATTTATTACATCAAGTTCTGCATCCTCTCCAATATTAGGAAGATCTGAGATATGCAGGCCAGGCAGGCTCATACCGTAGGTGTGACCTCACATGCAGCTCTTATAGACTACACAGCTTCAGATAAGCCCTCGCCAGAAGAACAATGCCAGCGGACAAGGGAGGATACTTACAATGTGAGCACATTTCCAGGGGGTAACTTGCTTCATTTCCCTGAAAAACAGAAGAGAAAGACTCAGTTGCAGTTTTAACCCAATACAAATTAATTTAAACACAGAAAGTAAAATGTACACATTTTAACAGTCTTTAACTTTCAACTTTCCATCCCTATTTTGGGCATGCCATTAATGATGACATGCTCAGTGACATGCCTATAATTACATTTACAGGCAATACTTGTGAAAGATGTTAAACTAGCGGATATAGCCAATCTCCCAATCCGTCATGTCACATTGATTGTAGAACGCCTATTTTAGTGGTCAAGCTTGCTGGGGTCGTACTCCTCCTCCTTATGACTCATAGAAACTGCACGATATTTGCTCTGATTATGCTGAACTTAAAAACCTATGACAAAGGAAAATATATTCAAATGGCCAGACTGACTTTCTTTCGGCCATTCTTTTGAATATGCTTTCCCAGTTCATTCCTTCTTCATTTCATTCTCTTTCTTTCATTTTCTCGTGTTGTCTAACTAACTGTGTTGTCTTTAGACTACACCGAGTAATAACACATCCACAGTGTCATTGAGTAAATACAATACATTCATTCAAGGACAAGGAAGAAACTGCTTAGTTAACTACTCGAATAAAAAACAAAGGCTTCACAAACATAAAGCACATGCAATGAGAACACACACACACACACACACACACACACACACAAGTAGCAGGTGTACTTTCTCTCCAAGGGGGCACTGAGCCCAATTCCTGCAGTGCTGGCCTGTGCTCCGCTACAAGGTGAGTGTTGGTGATCAGCCAACAGTGATTATTAACAAAAGATAATAACTAGGGATGGACACTATTGGAATATGTCCAGTGCTACTAATTTTAGTTCCGTATACTTGTTCTAAAAGCAATACATGCTTCTTTTTGCCAGGTGAAACCAGCTGACTAATGAAAGCTCATGAAAACTAGAGACCTGTTTTGGCCCTAGTCATGCTTATCTGATTGGCTCCTCTGGCCAATGGGACACCAAGCAACAGCAAAGCTGCCCTCTGGCCAATGGGTAGGGGAGAGACAAATATCCCTGGCAGCCACACATGCTGAATACACAGAGCAACGCAGCAGAGAAGCATGCTCAAACTCACTAAGAGCTAAGAGCTCACCCCAACACGGCGCAGGGGAGAACACAATGGAGACAGTGCACGGAAACAACGGCCGCGAGGCGCGAGGTTGTGACACAAACATACACGCAATAATAGTACTAATATGGGGGGGAACACAACAGAGACAGTGCTTCTTTCACCTGACACATATCACTATGTGATCATTTCTTGTTTTATCAGCTTGCAGATAAAACATCAGGCTATCTTTATGTCATATCATAAAGATAGCATAGGCCGAAACGTTTCCGTTTCCCTGAATAAAAGTTGGTCACTGCATTTGAAGACAGTGTGCGGTGTTTGTTCCTTTTTCATTTTTGGGCACCGTACCCTCTCCTACGCACCTGTCGCCTGTAGGTGTGCAAAAGCCTTGCTTTTCAAGTAGTTTAAGTAAAAAGAAATAATAGTGAAACTGAAAACTTGTGTGTGGTGTAATGCTGGCTGTGTGGAATGGGTGAACACACTGAATCATATAGGGCAGAAAATTGCTCTGTGTGGGTTTAAACTTTGAATTGCAATTCTGTAGTCAAGCAAGTGTTTTTTTCTCCATCAGCTAACTGCAATATATATATATATATATATACCTTCCCTTAGTGGAGATACAGATATCAAAATAGATAAATAAAATAAAAAGGTATTATCCTAACCGCAATTGAACCAACGGCAATCTAACCTCTTTGGTTACCAAAGAGATGGATGGACAACGCAACATCGCAATTTGTAGAACCCTGCTGTTGTGGCAAAAGCCAAAGGGGACCTTCTTTCAAATCTCAAGAGCCATGCAGGGGGCTGGTCTTAAGAGCATACCATCAATTAAAACTGCATTGTGGGGCTGAGGTTTTGGGGCTGTATGTAAAGGTGTGCAAGTGTGTGTTCCCCCCTCTCGCCCTCCCCCAATGTCCTGGCATCTCAACTAGCACTGCAGTACTTTCCACTATGCCTCAATCTGGCAGTGGCTGGCAGCTCAGACTGAACGCTCACACAGTGGCTGGCAGCTCAGACTGAACGCTCACACAGTGGCTGGCAGCTCAGACTGAACGCTCACACAGTGGCTGGCAGCTCAGACTGAACGCTCACACAGTGGCTGGCAGCTCAGACTGAACGCTCACACAGTGGCTGGCAGCTCAGACTGAACGCTCACACAGTGGCTGGCAGCTTAGACTGAACGCTCACACAGTGGCTGGCAGCTCAGACTGAACGCTCACACGGGAGCTGGTAGGGAGTTCCCTCATAGGAGGGGGGATGGGGGAGGGTTCCTCCAAGCCATGAGATACCAGAGAGAGAAAATAGGAGACACACAAAAAGTGATAGGGAGTGAGAGGGATGAGCATCCGATTAGAATTATAATGCAGCTCTCCATCGACGAATGCAGGCATGTCAGCTAGCAACCACACACACACACACACACACACACACACACACACACACACACACACACCTCAGCGTCAATGAACACATCCAATACTGCTGCAGTGCTGTAATTCACTGATAAAAAGGGACATGGAGGATAATGGGTGAGGCCAAGCATGCCAGATTTCACATTTCAAACATTTAGCCGATTCTCTTATCCAGGGCCTCATACAGCAAGTGCATCCACAGAAGTAAGATACAGTTCCTTCCTAGATCAACAACATTACAAACAAATAGTAAAAGGTCTCACACACAAACAGTAAACACAGATTAGCAGTCAGCCCTTAGTTCTGTTAATTGAAAGGATCCCTGGCGAATATGACAAATATGCCTTAAAACATTATACTTGTGGCCTGGGCCGTGGCTCAGCGGTCCAGGCACCTTGGACGGTAGTCCGAGTCTGGCAGTGTGCTGCGGGTTCGACTCCCGATCCCGACGGCCATTACTGCATGTCACTCCCCCATTTCCTGTCAGCCTGAGCCTACTGTCTGTGGCTCTGTGCCTCTATAAAAAATATAAAATAAAGGCGAAAGCCGGGGGAAAAAATGCACCTTAAATATTTTATTTCTTGCATAAATCTTTCACTCAATAGGGACTGCTCCTGTCGCAAGTTGATGATGTCCATGTGTGGTCCAGCCCTATGAAATTATGGAATGCACGTGCCAATAAAAATATTGCTTGTCGTTCTGAAAGGGGGCGGGAATGTGACGCTCTATAACAGCCCGTAGGTTTAGAAGAAAGAAAGAAATATATGCACGCACACACACAACCCAGTAGTATCCATAGAACATCCCTTTAACGTGCTTCTCAAAGCATTTGAGGGTAAGACTAAGAGGACACAAGTCATTACTTTAGTTTAGCACCGGGGACAACATTGTGATACACACAAAATGAATAGGTTAATTGTGGCTATGAATGAACACACCAGCCAGCTGCTCTGGGCACACTCTTAAGCACCCAGCCTGGTGGGGATCTGCGCTATGAACAGCGCACTTTTCAAATTAAGTCATGCGCTGGGTTACTGCAGGGTTACTGCAGGGTTACTGCAGGGTTACTGCAGGGTTACTGCTGCTGGGTTACTGCTGGGTTACTGCAGGGTTACTGCTGGGTTACTGCTGCTGGGTTACTGCTGGGTTACTGCTGCTGGGTTACTGCTGGGTTACTGCTGGGTTACTGCTGGGTTACTGCCTGGTTACTGCTGAGTTACTGCTGAGTTACTGCTGGGTTACTGCTGGGTTACTGCAGGGTTAATGTCTGCAGGGTTACTGCAGGGTTACTGCTCAGAAACGGAGTCATGCGCTGGGTTACTGCAGGGTCACTGCTCAGAAACTGCTCACTCCAGACGTGCCGCTGCAGTATTCTAAAAGCAACAAAGACCAAGGGGTAATGCAGGATTAATCTCTAGAATGACTTACCCTACCACTTAAACCCTACACTGGTTGACTAGAGTCCCTCAGGGCTCTATTCTAGTTATTTTTCTTCTGTCTCTACATTAAATATCTTCACTGAAAACAGCCAATCTACACGAGCTTGTAGATCTTCTATTTTCTGTGAAGGTGCTGTCAGTTGTAAGTAGTAGTAGGTTGGAGAGGCTTATTGTCTGTATCAGGCAGAGCGTGGGACTATAACCCTGTTTCACAAAGCCCTGCCTAGACCCATGGGAGATCGATTGCTGAGGTGGAGCACAACACCTACCATCAACACCCAGTCCTTAACGCACGACTAGCCACACCCAAGCCATGCTACTCACGCGGCGAGTTGGTGGTGGTGCCCCGGATCGAACCCATGACCTGACCTTCTAGTCGAAAGGAGAGTGCTCTACCAACTGATCTGCTGGTGTATACCCTTTGAGTAGGCTTACAGTCAGCTATAGCTGGTCTTTACTAGGTTAGAGCTGGAGAAAGGGTCCCTGGAGGTAAAGGGACTTACGGGCAAAGCAGATTTAGTGTTTAGGATTATGAGGTTACTAACTAAGGCTTTCCTTAAAGTCAGCAGCGCTACAAACTGGGATCGGGAATAACCATTAGTCATTTAGTTCTATTCAGTAAAGTACGACTGGTTTGTATAATCAGACCACCCTCTTCCTATTTTAATCAAGCATTGCAGATATGTTCATGAAATATGCGGCAGAGGCGAGAGAGATACTAGCAATGGAGAGAAATTGACATAGAAAGAGATGAAGAGAAAAATAATAAAGCAAGCGATTCTAAAATCCAAAGGAAAAAATACATTTAAGGAACTACAGAGCATAGAGTACAGGAGAGAGAGTGATAGAGACAGAGAGAGATGTATGTTGGCCCATCAATAATGCATGCTTCATTCAGAATCAATTAGGCCTCCGGCACACAACACACATCCTGCATGATGAACAGTCTGGCATCGGCACTGGTTCAACCCCGTTGCTACAGCAGACACAAAAACCCTGGCTAATTATAGACAGTCACAGACTCAGCCACAACATAAAAGTAACAAGAAGCATGCTACCTGAGGGTGCAGTTTTAATCATTTGAGGTTCTAGCCCTGATTTTGTGGGGTTTAAGCACACAAGTACTCCACAACATCACATACAGTGAGTTAATACTACAGCAGCTTATATGTCAAACTTAAACTCCACCATCCTCTTTTCCCCAATGTTCTTGTAGGTATGGATGAACATTTTGAATCATTTAAATTGTCATAACTGAAACTTGTTAACTAGGTAATTAACCTACCATGTACTATTGACTCACTCAGTCAAGAGTGATCGACATTATAATTGGCCTGCTGGTCCGGAAGTACTATATTTAAACCTTCTGGACAAAATGACAAATTACAACGCAGATTTCAGTGCTTCATTTTGGTACCACTTAACACTCTCACACCACCGATGACGTCTACGCATCTTTTCAGTTTTTACACTAGATGGCGCTCTTTTCTAACCTATTCAACTGCTAATAACTAGGGAACGGAGGGTCGCGATGATTTCCTTTTTCTTTTCCACTGGAACCACAGACGTTTTTTATTAGTTACTCCATACCCGTTCGGGGATATCATACCAGTGTTAATTTTGTTGACTAAGACTAAAAGACTAAATAGGACTAAGACTAAATGGTGTTATTCAAAAGACTAAATCAAAATCTGATGAAAACATTAACACTGCATCAACCCAAGCCCTACTTCTAGGGAACCCTTCTCTCTCTCTCTGCCACTTACTTTATTTTTGAGGAGCGCTAGCCCCTCCTATGTCCAGCTTTGAGGGTTTGTGCACACACAAACATTGTGTTAACACAAACATTGAATGCCATTGACAATGAATGGCAATCTTTGAGTTTGTGTAAACACAAACATTGAAGACGAAGGTCAGGATTGTGATTGGCCGAAATGTACTATGATAAGAGTGCCCCTCATTTCACAGGTGTCATTTATTGAGGCCCCCTCCTATATACAGGTTTAATGTCTGTTTTTAGTTCAATGTTTGCTTTAAGGGAACATTTATTTACATCATCTTGTCCCCAACACAACCATTAAATCTCATTAACAATAAAGAGAATGTAATGTTTAATCACCTCCTCGATGTTGTAAGATGATAAGAGCGCCCTTCACTTCACACACACACACACACACACACACACACACACACACACACACACACACACACACACACACACACACACACACACACACACACACACACACACACACACACACACACACACACACACACACACACACACACACACACACACACACACACACACACACACACACACACACACACACAGCATTGCTCGATGTCAATCACAGCACAGAATGACACACCTTCCAGCCAATCACAGTGCACAATACATACATGGCATAAAAGGGCGCCAATTCCGTCCTCAAATTTTGAGGACACAATTACAAATTAACGTGAATCCAGGAGTAGTAGCTGTGGCCGATTGGCGGCCATCCATGCACTCTCTGTTGTAGTAGTAGCTGTGTCCGATTGACCGTCATCCATGCACTCTCTGCGAGAGAAACATTCATCTCTACTCTGCCTCTCTGCAAAGCAGTGGACATGCCCGCCCCTCCCCCTGGCAAAAATACCAGATCTATAGCCTAAACTTGGAACGCACTGTGAGCTTGTACATCAGCTATTTTCAGCATGTGACATCTGAACATATGACAAGGTGAATCAGGCTTAAAACTCACCCTATATGCCTGCTCGCCTCTTGTTGATCGAACATTAATTAGTACGCTCGTCAATTGATCCATGTCCGAAAAGACCTTTCATGCAGTAAGCATTTTAAAGCCTTGTGTTTACAGCACCAGTGAAGGAAATTCGATCAGTGATTTACTGTCAATATTAATATTATAGAACATTGAATAGCACGTTTGTGAAGTAGTCTAAGAGTACACTTTGGTTTTCCGTTCACTCACAATATGAGTTACATCAAAATAAGAGCAACGATGACTTGTAATATGCTGTAATATGCGTTTTGATTAATAACAAATATAATGACATGGGGTCGATTCGACAAAATAAATGGCCTGGTTGCCCGGATGTACTTCTTAAACCAGTCAGGCAGGGCCAGCATAACACACAAGGCACGTCACTTATCTGAAAATAAAACATTTACATCTAATTTCACATTCATTCCCTGTGGTACTGTGTTTTGTAATGATTTCTCCTGTAATGATTATCTCTGTAATTAGTGTTGTTAATTGTTATATGATCTGGTGATCAAAGAAAGAGTCGTCTGCTGTCTGTATACAACGATCTGCCCCACATGGCTGTAAGCAGTTCACTGCTCATTCGCTCGCTCCATACCGCAATCCAGCATACATGAACGTGCATGTTCATGTAGGCTACTCTAGCAGACTTTTCATACATTTTCAAAATGTTTTAACTCATTCCATGCTAGCAGTAATGCATGGTGTGTTGTGACGGCCACTAATTACTATTACTATACTATGAGAACATGCAAAACCTGTCCGTCAGTCGGTCGGTCACGCCTCCATATATGGTTGTCAGAACATCACGCCTTGTGACATCACGCCTCATGACGTGTCTCCATATGTTGATCTGACATCATCAAAGCCTCAAGACACACTATACAGTATATGGCCATGAACCCTGACCATATACTGTATAGCGTGTTCGTCAATCAGATCAACACATAAATCCATATATGTGAAATGTCAATTAAAAAAGGGAAAAAAGGTCCATACTGTACATGGGCATTCCCAGACGATGCCCTATTACAATCCCTTCTATGCCATCTATATTAAGCCTATATGGGAATGTCAATATATGGCCATATTGTGACAGTCAAAGTCTCATGATATACGTATTGTATGGTGGCAATTTTGAACATCCAATGTGGCAGACATGCAGGTGTCTGTGCAAATGCAAACATAGATTTTTAGATTCCCCATGTTCTGAAGATTACAAAAATGTATTGTTTTGCTAATCTTTTTTACAAAAGTATATATTTTTTACATAGTGAACCAGACTAATAACCAGTGTGGTTGCCACAACGCGATTCACACTGGATCATCTCCATATGTAGAGCTGACTATCATCACCTGGATCTCCATATACCGGTATGAAGATATACGGACCTCCTCAAACCCTGGATAGCCTAGCCATACATGTTTTGAAATACTAGATCTGCATATATGGAGCTGGCCAGCAACTCTACATCTGACCTCACGGACACCAGATTAATAGTTTAACTCCTGCTTCTCAACTGTGCCGCATTAAGAAGCTCTGTTTAGGGCGAGGTCGCTTCTCGCCCTCAGGGAGTCTTACTGGTGTATATGCTGTACTTTCACTTGGAGAAGACGTAGCGTTACCGTGACCATCAGTTCAATGGCTTTGAAAATATGTTTACAATACGTGGATGCTTATGGTGCAACTTCATTGCCTAGCAACCCAATGCTAATGTATGTAGCATTACGACGGCGAGCTATCATAAACCACTATAAGGACCACATTGATCTACGTCAATGGCGGTAACCCGCTGAATAGGGCTTGACGCAGTCTGATCTATCAAGGGCGGCGGAATGTATTAAAACCACCTCTCTCTCTCTCTCTCTCTTCCTTCTTATTTTTGATTGATGCAAAGCTAAAACATTGATTCCGATCATAATTTTTGTGGAAAACAGTGTTGTCAACTTCCTGAAGTGCAAACGATAATTTATTTCCCTGTGTTTACTATAAGACAGCACCCTGGAAGCAATGACAAATGACAAAGCACTTGCAGCTTTGGAACGCCTCCAGGCGTCACTTTGGGCATTATATGGCCTGTTACAGATTTCAGTAACCGGTTAAATGGTAAATGCAATGAATAGAAATGATGCAAGAAATCAACACATGAAATTAATACACTGCTTTTTGCTGGGGGTTGCGTTGCATACATTTCAGTGTGTTCGAATACAAAATCCCCAACAATGCGTCTCCACGAACCAAGCATCACGCTTGATCGACTCAGCGCTTGATGCCTTTGGGCATGTCACAGAATCAGATGTGTCACACTTGAGATTAAAGTATGTAACTATGCCCTGTGTTTTTTTTAGCAATTATTTCCCTCTATAACAACAGTCATAAGCCACTGGAGTAGTGTAGTCTTTACCTGAATAATCAAACACATTGCCCTCTCACTGTATTTTGGTCTTTCCACACCAAACACACATGTTTTTTACATCTACAAAACAAACAGTGAAAACACCAAAATATAGTGAGATTGGATTGGGAATTCGTTTCGGCAGGTTAACACCCCCACAAATCCCAGTGGCTGATGAAGGACTGCTGGTATATAGAGGGAAATGGGTAAAATGTATTGATTTTCTACCAAATTCAGTCCTGGACCGTGTTCCCTGCCCCCACTGGCGTGCAGGGAGGGTGATATTTGTCACCGAACATACTCCTACGGACTAGGACGGCGCAGTTGGGATTGGGAATGTTGCATGTGAGGAGTAGGAAGGCTTCCGGTTGGGGCTCCTCACTGGCAGGTGAGCCAGTAGGGTACAAGAGCAGTGGCAAGCAGTGAGAGGAAGTAATTGACATATTAACAAATAACTCTAAACAATGACTATTATGATAATGTTACACATATATTTCCCTCTAAGAAATGTATAAATAAATATAGTGTATTAAATGTATCAATTTGATTAACTGTTCAACTCCCTGCTGAATAGGCACCTTGACCAAGCTGTAGGAGTCGCCACTGTTGCATGCTACATAATGTTAAGTTAACGGCAACACCAGGATGTTACAAACTGATTCCTACCATTCATTATATGATCAAGTGGCTTGTGGGTTGTTTGTTTAAGTCACATGCATGAGGGAATCTTCCACTCCATTCAAACAATTAAATCTTAGTGTAACTCCTCCCCGTGTTTTAAAATGTCATCATATTTCATATCGCAATATTTGTCAAGAGATACTACAGTCTTAGCGAAAAGCCCATGTGGTTTGCACCGTTTACATTATCAAACTATTCAGTAACTGGGTCCTGGGATGGAATACGGTACTCACTATACTGTATTCTGTAACAGAATCCACGTTAAAAAAAACACTGCAGTAAATAATAATAAAAACATACATTAATAACGATAAAATCCACATAGAAATCGTCGTAGACACGATCAAAATGATAATCATAACACACGGGTGCTGCCATATGTTGCGCAGCCTCAGACCAAAGACCAAATTCTTTCGGGTAACTTCTTTGAGCATAACAGTGCAACGCAGCGGTAAAGTGGAACATAACGTCTCTCTGATGTGACAAGACATGAACAGACCTGATTGAATGGGTAACAGTAACACAACTGAGTCACTGTAGCCGCGGTCGTGGACCCACACGGGGACCTCCGTGGTGACACCTGTGCGCTGACAAGTGTATTTATTATAACCATATAAGATGAAATAGGAGTTAAATGCTGCAATGGTCAAAGTCATTGAAGTGGGACTCATAAATTGTCCCTGGCTTGGACCCATCTAAAAGATCACCCCTGGGTCCCGGGACCCATTACATTGAAAACCTATCACTGTGACTGAAGGTAGATTAAAGTGGTCACTGAAAAAGGTATATTGACATTTCCCTAATATTCTTGGCTGAGTAAAACCGTGACAGTAAAAACACACATGACATCTAAGGTTACGGTTATATTTCTTATTCTTAACCATTACTTACTTAATAACACTAAAAAGTGTTTTGTTAATTGTATCAATTTTTAATTCATGCTAATACAGATGCTAAGACAAGGACAAAAAGTACCTAAATATAAAGTGACAGCACAGTACTGTGCAAAGTAAGGCCACATGAGTGACATTGGACTATTGCAAGACTATGAGGGCTTAGAGGTTTACCATACCGCTAACCTTTGACCTGGCTGATCTTCTTCTATTTAAGTACCAACCATGACTTTACAATCATAACAAACCTTGTGTACCTATGTAGATTCGCCATACTGTAAATAAACTGACCACGAGTGGCTTAACAATAGCTGGCATGACAAAGAGCAAACCAAACAACTTGCCAGATACTGCTCTGTTTGTCTGTGTGAAGGAGAAGGTGCCGTATCCTTCGGTGCATATGAACTGTCAACCTGGCCCTTATATTTGTTCCCCTTTAAAATTAATTGTAATTTGGGGATTCAAATAAAGGATGTGTTTGTGTGTGTATGTGTATGTGTATGTGTATGTGTATGTGTATGTGTATGTGTGTGTGTGTGTGTGTATGTGTGTGTGTGTGTGTGTGTGTGTGTGTGTGTGTGTGTGTGTGTGTGTGTGTGTGTGTGTTCATTAGTTCAAAACATCACCTTGGTAGTGACAGTAGGGCTGTCAAATTGATGACATTTTACTTGACAATAATTGTCATACAAATGATAGTGATTAACAATCTAATTGTGTTTTTGGCCTTGAACATTGGAAAATGTTATTAACAATACATTTGTCTTAGATGTAAACAAACATTGCACATGGCAAAATAACTTAATACCCAAATAAATATTCAATCCAATATATGAATATATCTAATAATAATAATAAGTTAACATATTTTTCAGTTGAGTGTGCTTAGTGTCTCCACACAGTGCATGTGTTCTTCTACCTGCCTCTCACAGTAAGGTATTGCAATTTGACAAACTGTCTGGACCTTACAGACAGACCTAGTTTGCACAAACATCTAGTTACTTAGTGCTTCTGAAGACATCGTCTGTCACCTCCCGCTGGGTAACATAGCCTGAATATGAAAATAATTACCAAAATCTCAGTGACCTGAAGAAGTTCCCGCTGGGCTAATCCCCTCAGCCATTTCTATCCCTGAGTTGGGCTTAAGGCTTTATAAGGGGCCTCGATAATACTAAGTATGCAAACAATATATCCAATCTTCTTATGCATTTAACTAGAAATGATAAGAGTCACATTTAAACAGCCGGGGCGCCTGATGGAGGGGAAAGGAACTGGTTGGAATAACGTGTTCCTTCCACGCGCTACGTCTAACCAGGGAAACTCCCCCCTGTCAGGTGTAAAGGAGCAACTTGGACAGCATGAAGGAAGCATGAGTTAAGTCCGTTGCTCTCCCCAGGTTGGCGGAGGGTGTGTAGAGCCCAGGATCACATTAGATGATTGACACAGGGGTGAAAAATGGGTTAAAAAATCGTGGGATAAATATAAAGAAAAAAAAAACATAATCCCATCCTATAAGAAAACATGCTCTCACACTTGCCAGCTCAAAAGATTTGACTAATGTTAAACAATGTACTTTTGCCAGTCACACTGCTTGATGTACTGAAACATTTGCCATGATTACCAATTGCATATCATTGCATTCACCAGCATGTTACCCCTGAGATATAATTGACATCAATCATGGATAGAATACTACCCTGGTGATGGATGATGGTCACCTGCCAAAGTAGCTGGTAGATTGGCCGATCTGCTCCGACAACGATAGAATTTACCAGCCTTTGGCTCTGAGGTTTTGCAATAAAGTCTCACCCCTGGCCCCAGCATGAGCAAAGGTAGACACCACCAGGGCCCAGGCTGCTGAGAGTGCAGCAATGTAATAGTCAGGAAGCAAAGTAAAATACAGTCAGAATGAGTGGGCTGCTTGCGAACAACAGTTCTAGGCTTATCCTCCCTGAGTGGATCATGACTTCTGCTTGGTGGAGGTTGGTCGTCGCAGCTTTTATCTCTTTTACATTAACCATGGTTCCATCTGTATGTGGGTGGTGCTTGATTGCTAGGCAGCATATGGTTCCTTAGTATCAGATAATTCAGCTACATGATCAAGCAACTGTATCCTCTCACACCCTGTCACAACCTTCTGACAGGCCGCAAGTTCTGCTGAATCTATAGTCTATATGGGACCTCTTGCATGTGTGACTTAATTACTGACATGCTGGGTCATCAAATTTTCATGAATGATGAATATATGGGTTGCTGTATATACGGGCTACTAGAGCCTAAATTCAAGACGCCTAGTCTATCTAACCAATGTGGCCACTGGGCTATTTTCAGTATTTTGACACAAACTGAGCCCTGTTGTATTAAGTCAAGTGATCCACTCACGTTCCTATACAGATCAGTGAGTTATTAATTATGGCAGATTCCATATATTAAATAAATGTGCAAATGTCACTTTGGCCAATTCACTTGGAGGAGCACAGGGCCAGACCTGCCAATGTATGTGCATGCATGGTTGTGTTGCAACTATCAACAGAGAGCTACTGTATGCTGTCCAGAAATCCTTATTATAGGGTGGGTAGATGGAAGTGTTGCCCCAGGGGAATGTGAGGGCACCTGGATGGTGGATGGAACAGTTGCCCAGGGGAAATGTAAGGGCAGTGGCAGGGCACCGCCATATCAAACCTAACATATATCCTGCCCCAATGTGGCCTTGGTTTGTTGATAGTTGGCCTGGAACGGACGTCTAAAACGTGTCACTGTTAACCTGTATCGTACAAGTAAAGCTAAAGCTTTTTTCCGATGTGGTTTCGTTTTGAATAGGAGTGTAACTTAAGTAACGTTACCCTATAGGCCGAGAAGGGATAAGAAGCGTATATCAATCTGGGACGTAGGCTTTAATGTCCGTCAGCCTATATACTACAGTACTACTCCGTCGTACGACGCTGTCGCGCGCCGAAATAGACGATTTACAAGCACACAACGTGTCACGTCCGAGACACGCTGTGAGCTTGTAGATCGGCTATTTTCCGCGCGCGACAGCGTCGTACGATGCAGTCTAGTGAGTGCAGTCTAGTGAGCGTTTCCTCTTCGCCACAGGGCGGTATGTTATGTTGTCGCGTGTTCCAAACGGACAAACAAACGCAGCCCTGCGCGAAAAACGAACTGTCAAAACAATACATTACTGACGGAATATACTTTAGTCTCGCGGCCGTGTCGCTTATCATTTGAAAACACGTCATATTTGTCGAGAGACAGTCGCGCGAATATGTATAAATTAGCCATTATTCGACACATTTTTGACACGGGCCTGTCGCCTGCCCACTCGTGTAGTTTTTATCAGCTGGTGGGTGAAAATAATAAAACAAGTCGTTTTTCTTACCATCTTGCCGGTTGGATGTTGAAATCCAGAGGACGTTAACGAAAAAAGGCGATTAGAAAAGCAGTGTCTTGAAAGGCCGCGAAGCTGTAGTTGTAAAAAAAAAACTCAAAATACGGCGGTAGTGTTTTAAATTAAAGGGCTCGTTGTAGATTTATTCCTCCAGCTTCTGACATACATACACACACACACTCCCTCCCTCTCTGAGCTCCTTTGCCGACGCTTTCACTGCAGTGGCACAGGGAGACCCGTTGGGAGGGGACAGTAAGCGGAGGAGGCTCGGTTTGACAAGGAGGTGGAGGGAGAGAGAGAGGAGGCAACGGGGGGAGGTGCAGCCGTACAGTACATCCGGGAACTCTGTCTATCATTATTTATTTTTTCTTCCGTCGTACAGTATAGTGTTACAAACTGTTTGTGTACGTGCACCACTCAGTGGAGGCCGGGGTGTAGCGCGGCAGTAAACTTAAATTTAGAATACGCCGAATAGTCCATGAGCCCATGTATCCATGTAGGCCTATCCATGGGCTCATTACGAAATGAGAAAACCATAAATTTAAATTCAATATAAGTAAATTTATTTATGATAACACTTCCACAGGAGCAGCTTTTTCATATTTATCACACATTTTACACGTTATTTTCACCTACATGATGGGTGAATTGGATGAAAAAACGTAAGAATTTTCCCTAGTTGATTATGAAAACAATGATATATTGTATGACAAGTTTTCTGAAATTGTATATTTAAATATGCAAATTATGCATTAGCCTATATAGGAAAATATGCCTGATTTTGCCTCTGTCTCTGTTTTATAATGGGAATGGGATGAATCTCCATTGACCAATCTCCAATTTGCGTTTGCGATCTGCTTGTATTAAATGACAAAACTCACCAACATTGCAACATTACATCTGCTGAGCTTTTGTTTCATAATTCATGTTATGACTGAGCTACTTTAATTTTGTCAAGAAATTCTGTGCATGTGATGCCTTTAGGGCCTTATATGTTTCAATTGTTTCCATTGAAATGGGCCTCAAGCCTCCAGAGGCCATCCAAAAACCTTTTTTTTTAACGGGTTGCGCTGCTGCCTCCTGCATTATCTGCAAATTCAAAACAGGTAGTACGCAGGGCCATTTATAGTGACTTCGATGAGTGCTTCCAAACGGCAGCACTTTCTTTTTGGAGGCCCCGGAGGCTCGAGGTCCGTTTCAATTGAAACGATTGAAACAGGCCTAAGGCCCTAAAGTCCGCCACTTATACGTCTGTACATCTGTAATCCATGTAAGAAACGTTCGCCCCACCTACTTCAAATTCGACGCACACGTTCCACACCCCCACAGAGTGCAGTGCCCGGTGTCGAGTTGGTCGGACCCACGGTTGTCCAGAACCGCCACAAAAGGCCTCTGCCCGGGCCACAGCTGACATCACAAGGCCTCTGCCCGGGCCAAACTCCATATTTGGGTATGCCTAAATATGGGTTCGTCCCACCGACTGACATTCTGACATCTGCATAGACTCCATATTTGGGCATGCCTGACAAGGCATTATTAAAGGTGATACCGCTGACATCACTTCTGACATCACGATGACTTGACCAGCTCAACAGAATGATAAATTGGCTAATAGATGAAGAGATGGCAGTTACAGATCACCTTTTTCACATACCAATTTGCCCAAAGGTAACCGCGCCTACCACAACCGGATGCGTGACGCACAACAGCGTGCACAGGGAGCTGAGTCAGACAAAGCACAAGATGCAAGATGCTATAGCTGCAAGATTCTATTCATTCACTCTGCCCCACCGACAGTTTCCAGTGAGACCAGGTCAACTACAGTATATCCATTATGTGATGTAAGAGAATTTGACAGCTGTGTATTGCAATATAGGTTTATTCAATCTTCAATGAGTTTCCTAAAGAATGAAAATAATCTGTTCTCAAGTCCTGACACCCTGAGCGAGTCTCATCAAAGGAGACCAACCATTTATCAGACAGAGGTTGCATATTTTCAGGAAGATGAACTTGTAGTGAAATCTCTCCATATGAAGCACATACCCCAAGTCCCTAAGCAACCACTGGTCTGGAATAAAGGGTTAGCCTCTGACTTCCTCTGTTCTAGGATTAGGCTTTGGCCAACAGTTTGCACAGGGAAATGGCTTGACCTTCAAATGTATTTTTGAAGGGGCTAACATCAAATATAAGATCTAAATATAATAATAATAATAATAATAATAATACATTTTATTTATAAGGCGCCTTTCAGGGCACTCAAGGTCGCCGTACAGGTTAAAAACAGTACAAAAACAGTTAAAAGCAGAACAAAACACAGAAGACACAGGTCATGCAGAGTCATAGGCCTGCCTAAACAGGTATAGCATCGTGAATCAGGTGCAATATTTGCTTAAAGCCTTTGAAACAAATAAAGGTTTGAAAAGGGCTTAGTTTGGTTGGGGTAGGACCAGAACTGATGCGCAAGTACAGTAATCTGGTTTCCTGATTATACTTGCCATATAAAAGTACGATTTGTCACACATGTTACCGCAGTGAAAATTGGAGTGGTGAGCTGCAGCCGTGCCACGCCCGGGAATCATTTGATTAGTAGATTTGACCCCCCAATCCAACCCTTGATGCTGAGTGCCAAGAAGGGAGGCATTGGGTCCCATTTTTACAGTCTTTGGTATGACCCGACCACACCTAGAACAAGGTGCATGCTGAAGGCTTGTGTGCACTGTACAGTGTGTTATGTTACACAATGTTAAGATGTTCAAAAATGCACCTTATTATTATTCAAGTATTTTTATTGAACTTTGCAGTTTGCACATAAGACAGGACAGACAACAGATACATGAACAATTACAGAACAGATACAGAACAAAACAACAACACCAGTACTCAACATTCATGTATAGAGTATAAAAGTCTGAAATGCAATGTAAAAACCACTAATTGTATATTAATGAGGGGGGGGGGGGGGGGGGGGGGGGAGGGGTGGCCAATGACTACGTAGAAAATACTACCGCATAGTAGGTTAGAAGGTCTTCAAAAATGCACCTTAAACACAGAATGTATTTTCATACTCCTTTCTACTCAAGTACCTTTCAATTGTTTTTTGGAGGATGAACTAGATGTCAAAACTACCAAGTTAAGAGGCAAGCTGAGGTCTTAATTACACTAAATGGCATTGATGCTAGTTTATAAAAGTTAGCTATGGATCGTATACCACCTAACGGAGTTGCCAAGCATAAACAGTGCGTGTGATTTTGACTGAATGCGAAGAGTGTATTTTATTATTCCCATCTACTGTATTCCTGCTGTTTTTTAAATCCTGTCAGAGGTGCCATCTACTTAACTTAACCATTAATTATATACATTATGGATATTACATTTGGTTGGGTTCCTATACATTTGAATAGACAGACACTTGTGGAGTGTTCGTTCAATGTATGCAAGCTGGTTCTGGCTGTGGCACTGGAAATGGAATGCATTTGCATGTTAGAAGGAGTGGGACGCCCTGAAAAAGATGGTAGTAAAGCTGAGGGAGATTCTTACACATTCATCCCGAACAGGGCAAATAGGGGGAATGTGTAACGCAGGAGGTCTTCTTGCCACTCACACTACCAATTCTTCTTTCTTCTGTGAATGTTGCAGTCTCGAACTATCTAAGTGGACAGATTCATACACTGGCAAATCGCAGTCTGTTTTTTGAGGAACCGTCATCGGCCAATTTCAACAACACTTCTGGGGCTCGCTGGTCTTCTCCCAGCCTGGCCTGATCCTGGCGTTCACCTGGAATTTCACTGGCTGCAGAACCACCCCAAATTTCCCCTCCAGACTGGGCAGCGACTGGCCCGTGGGCACAGTGAAGGTGAAGCGCTGTAACATCCAGGAGAGGAACAGGAAAAGCTCCATCTTGGCCAAGGCCTCCCCCAAACACACCCTGACCCCCGCACCAAACGGCACATAGCTGGGTGAGGGGATAACCAGGCCAGTACCGTCCTCATCCAAAAAACGACCTTACGGAAAGAAAGGATCAGGCTTTTATAACAGTCTGTGTATCTATTTGTATGCCAATCTTGTCTATTGTATTAACACCAGGAGAAAATATTCTGTATGTTAATTTAATTTGTTAAAAATGTACCTGTAATGACCCTTACAGAACATGTACATTTTTTGCCACTTTAACTCTGGTGTACCAATTTTCATTATAGAGAAGGTGACTTCCTCTCAAGAAGGCACAGAGTTTAAAATTAGCTCAAACTATTTTTGAGTTCAGTAGTTACTACAGGAACCACGCTGATCAAATCATCATGGTTATTATTACTTGCGCAAGCAGAGCGCGCAAGTAATCATTTCGCTTGGTCTCTTCAAAGTGAAGCCAAGTTTTTTTCAACCGTAAGTCTGTGCCTGGTTTGCTGGGACCAGTTACAACATTACGTCATCGCTGAGAACTGGGACCGTATGTAACTTTTGGAACCAAGTAACCACAGTATACTGCTAATCAAATTACAACTACATACTCTGTATGTAGTTGTAATGTGATTTGTAATTTGGTCTGCTGGGACCAGACTACACAGATGACCATATCTCTTACGTCATCACTGAGAGCTAGTCATACATATACACACCATGTACTCTGGTCCCAGTTCTCAACGATGACGTAATGTTGTAACTGGTCCCAGCAAACCAGGCACAGACTTACAGTTGAAAAAAACTTGGCTTCACTTTTTGGAACCAAGTAACCACAGTATACTGCTAATCAAATTACAACTACATACTCTGTATGTAGTTGTAATGTGATTTGTAATTTGTAAATCTGTGCCTGGTCTGCTGGGACTACACAGATGACCATATCTCTTACGTCATCACTGAGAGCTAGTCATAGCCTACATATACACACCGTGTACTCTGGTCCCAGCTCTCAACGATGACGTAATGTGGTATCTGGTGGGACCAGATTACACAGCTGACCATTTCTCTTACGTCATCACTGAGATACAAATCCAACTACAGATTTCGGAAGTATTTTAGATCATGTATATTTCAACAAATTTGAAAGTATTATTACAGAAATTGAAGTTAGAGACACATATTACTCTGATCATGATTTAGTATTAATATCACTATAGTACAAAATGAAATACATTTAAAACAATTGACAATTTACAATAAGTAATAAAATAATTATACTGTATAATATATTTTAATTCAGTTTATATACCTTTTCTTTTTCATCACATATCAATGATTCATTTTTCTGTAAAAAAGTAGTAGTTATATTATTATTCTCACCAGGGTCAAAGAGCTCTGGGTTCTTCCACTCCTTCTCATCGTGGTGCAGTGACCACAGGTTGACGATGACCCGAGCTCCTTTCCTCACTGTGTACTCCCCAATGCTAGACAGAGTCAGATGAGATCATATTAAATCAGTGGTTCTCAACCAGTGGTCCTTAAATGATGGAGAGTTGGTAACCAAATGGACCCTTACATATATTTAACTCAAAAGTTAAATTATTGTTACAGTATCTGCATTACTTAATTTACAAGAAGTCTACACAATTAGAGAATGTAGAAGAATTGTTATTTAGATCTTTTGCCTGTTATCTCTCCTATGGTACCACATCAATACAGCATGAAATTGTGGACAAAATTTTAACAAAAATGATGAGTTTGTTTTGTGTCTGAGAGGCTAAATCTCATCAAATGGTTGTGCGTGGCTCAAATGCCGAATAAATAATGGACCTTGAAATTAAAAGGGTTGAAAACCACTATATTAAATGGTTACCGGTATATCAAATAACGATCTGAGTTTGCATGTTCTTCCCGTGATCCCTAGGGTAGGTAGTGGTACCCTCACCAAAAACAAAACATGCAGTAATCCTGGTCTCTAAACTGCCTCCCCCTGACCAGCCTGGGCACCTGATGGAGGGGAAAGGAACTGGTTGGAATAACGTGTTCCTTCCATGTGCCCCTGTCAGGTGAAAAGAAGCAGCTTGGATTCCTTATGCATAGAACGAAGCATGAGGTCAGTCCGTTGCTCTCCCCAGGTTGGCAGATGTGTAGAAGTGTAGCGCCCATAATTACATTAGATAAAAAACAATGGGTTGCAAAATCGTGGGATAAAACTTAACTAAAAATATATAACTGTCTGATTATCTTTGAGAGGAAGTGTGATAACATTTAGCAGATTTGAAAATGAATGTCTATATGTTGTATTCTAAGCTTTATGGCTGGCAAAGCCAGCCTAAATCCGTCCAGATCAATTTTCTGTAGTATTTAGTCTGGAAAAACAAAGAGAAGAGTTTTTGATCTGCATGAGTTTGATTTATCAACTAGTTCTGCTACCTGGTGTCACCAGATTCTCTGCCGTTTCTATTCACTATTGAGTGCGCAAATCCTGTTTAGAGCAGTGGTCCTCAACCTGTGGGTCGATCTACAATCGTGTGTGTGTGTGTGTGTGTGTGTGTGTGTGTGTGTGTGTGCCCGCCCAGCAGTACCTGGTGTTTGCGAGGGCTACATGGGGGATAAGAAGTGGTGCCACAGGGCGGATGCGTAACACCTCCCTGATGGTAGCCTGCAGGTAGGGTAGACTGCCCCTATCACTGAGCTGGGGGGTCCTGTCTGCTCCCACTTTAAGGTCCAACTCCTCCTGGATACGGCTCTGCACCTGAGAACACACACAAGTGAAGTCAAATGGTGTCTTCCTCTGTGAATAATGCTTGTTATGTTAATTCATATCTATATAATAAAAGGACCTTGAAAAGAAAGAATACAGCAGTGTTTCTGAACCTGTGTGCTGGGGACCACTGGTGGGCCATGAGGGTATTGCAAGTGGGCCCCCAAATAATTGCCAAAACACTACTCATCACTTTTAATGATAATATAACCTCATGATACTATAACATAAAACTATATGTGTGCATGCGTGCATGCATGTGATAAAGCCCATTGGTAATTTTGGTATACTGATGGTGAACCTTTTACAGTGTTAATTGTCCATGTCTCGTTCATACCTGTGGATGGTGGAGGAGGTAGGCGATGGCCCATTTGAGCACAGTGGTGGTGGTCTCCACCCCAGCTCCAAAGATGTCTCCCACTGTCATCAGGAGGTGGTCATCGCTGAGGCCCACCGTCTCTGCACTGAACTCGGCTGTGTTGGGGTTCTGGTTCTCTGCGCTGTGTTTGGCTCCCAGCAGAACATCCAGCAGGTCCCGCTGCACATGGTCACTGTAGTCTGCCTACATGCACACCAGTGGTGGACTTGAGTAGGCTACTGTACTTAAGTACATTTTTGGATTATTTGTTTTCATTGCAAGCACATGACTTTCCCTCAGGCTACATTTAAAATTGAAATATTGTACTTTTGAAACTACATTACTAGGGACTCTTGGGACTCAAAAATACCAAAATGTATATTATTATTTAACCACTTCAGCCCCATTTCATATCCTAATACTATCATAGGGACGTCCGGTGGGCTGGCTGGCCGGCGGACCTATGACAAATGCATAGATGAATTTGTAACACAATCGATGGCTAATTTAATAATTGGAACATGCAACAGACCACCTTAGAAGTTAGATACAACTATATTCCTATAAAAGTTAATCAATGTATACTCATAGAAGTTTGTGAGTAATTTAATGTTACAGGTGCCGATACAAATGATTGTTTAATAATATTGTCCATGACCAGGCCTTGAATGTGGTATTTAGAGGATATACAGTATAGCAAATCAAAAACAAGAGCTCTTTCATTGTTCAAGGTCTCTTCTTAGTTACTGAGAGAAACCATGTATTGTTTAAGGCATGTGAAACTGATTTAATTTATCCAAAAGAAGAGTAAAGTTGACAACAGAACATTCAAAGAAGAATGGAAAGAGTAGTTCATGCCAGTAGCATAATGCTTGTCTCAAGTTTAAACCATGTGCATGTCTAAGTACAAATGGCTATAGTGAAAATGCAGTTTTGATTGATTGGTTGATTGATTGATACAATGATGATAATGGATGGAACACAAAAATATCTGAGGGTTTATTTCCATTGTCGTCATATATTATACAATTCAAGATAGTTAAAGACATATAACATACAATAACTCATCAACACTAGGAGCAATAATAGTATATTATGTACAGAAAACACTGGGGGAGGGGGGGGGGGGGGGAGTATTTCTGGTGTCAAGCTTAGAAGACTTTGTTGTCTAGGACCAGTTTCAAATTGAAGACAGGTGCTCTTATTATCGCTGGCAGGCTAGTTCTTCTATTGTCTTAAAGAATCCTACCTTGTGTTCATCATATTTCTTCTGAAGCAGACAGTCTCTGGTTGACACACACTGCTTCAAGAGGCGCAGACCCGCATTGGGAAAAACCTGAGAGTGAGATATATATGGGTACATTATTAGTTTGGTAAACAGGCGAATAGGCAGGATGTTGACTTGTCTGTTTTTTCTGCATGACAAAACTTGTGATTTTACCTACCTGTAACCAGGGGAAGATGTCCACCAGGCTGTCCTTGGCCACCGTATCAATGATACCCTGGCTATAGAGCAGCATGGACTCAAACTCAGGATCTCCACGGCGATAGGAGGAGTTGAAGCACAGGGCGCAGATGACATTGGTGACGGCCCGGGTGAGCTCTGGGGACATGTCCAACGCCTGGTCACAACACGCCACCTCAGACAGGGTGTCACACAGAGACTGGGCCTCATGGCAGACTGGGGAGGGGTGAATGTGTACTTTAATTAAATTAAATACTACTACTTCTATTAGAAAAAGATAAATAGGCCTATTGATCCCACAAGGGAAATGTTGTCGCCAACAAAGTAGTCACACAGGACACAAAGAACAGATGATGAAGCGAGGTGCAGGAACACCAGTAAAAGTGTCACATTGTCATTTTGTCCTTTGTCCACGGGGATAAGAGTCGCAAGAACCAGTTAGAAGAAAATACGGTAGAAAGCTAAACTTAACCGTTTTTGTGTCATCTATCTAGCCATTTTAATCTAATGCACTTGAGCTATATTTCATGGACAGTATTGGCGCTGCCTGCTTGCTCAAGGGATAAATTGAATCTTGATTATCTTTGATCACGTCAAAATCTTTGTCAGATCCTGTGTTTAGGTGAGACATGACCTTTGACAAGATCTAAATCTTTCAATAGAAGAGCTGGGTGACAAAATACAACCACCCCAATTGTATAAGTTATATTGTATTAGCATTATACATGTTGGACAAGTTACATAGTGCTACTTTACGGAAACAAACATCAGAATTTACTAGGCCTACTCACTGATCTTCTCAATGGATGCTGAGCCTTCGCCATACATGCACAGGGCTTTGTGGACCATTTTGCGGTGGAATCTCCAAACAGGGCTGTAATCTCCAAAGGCGATGTCTTTTCCATCTCTGGTGAGCAGATCTGTGGTTACCTGGATTAAACCCTCGCAGATTAGTGATACATCCCAATTATTGTAATCCATTTCTTGATGATTAAAAGAATATATATTGCCAGGCTATGCATTGCTGATGCACCTATGTTTTTAATTCCCCCTGGGGGATGAATAAAATGGCCTATTTCTATTCTATTCTATTCTATTCTAATAATAATAAGGCTAATCAAATCACCACCCACAGTTCTGGGTCTTCCTGCAAAGATCTTTCCTTTCTTCAGCAGCACTTCTTTGGCATGTAAGTGGTGGTTGATAATGATGACATTGTGTGAGCCCATCATGAGGGAATAAGTGTGTCCGTATTTCTGCTGCAGGTCTTGGAAAAGCATGTGTGGCTGACGGTCGCTATGCAGACTCAGCAGACTGCCTATAATGGGGAGCGCAGGCAGGTGAGGAGGGTCCCCGGGCCCCCCCAGAGATGCCATCCATGCCTGCAGAACCAGAAACGAAGCCAACAGGACTGCCAAGATCATGAGAGCACACAAACACCAATCCATGTTTTATGAGAGAAGTCTGGCGTGCAAAGGAGGATCAGGTGAAGCAGCACCACAGACAGATGCAGACTGCATAACTGTCGAGCAGCAGGCGAGTTTTATGCGCCTCCTTCAGTGCCATCTCCTTGACCCTCCCCTTAACAACATAGATCTTGCTGTGGTATCTATCCGTCTGTGGGAGTTGGCAATAAAACAAAGTCACATTTCATGTGCCTATGCTGAAGAGAGAGGGAAAGGGGAGGAGGAGGGAGATACTTGTAATTAGAAAACACATAGTTAAAATGGTGGTTATTATTCACATTTCCGCTTTCTTGCATTACAATGTTTTTGCTTTTTGTTGATTGAATACTTTATCAGTTTGCAACTAGTGCAATTTTCAATTTTAAATGACTGTTAAAAGGATAACACAAAAAAGCCCAGTTAAGGAGCTGGGTTTTGTTGTTTTTCCAACACTGCAAAGTGCAATGGAATTGAACAACTTGTGACGTTAATAACAAGAAGAGAAATACTAAACTGAAAAACATACATGATAGATAGATGAATAGCTGGGTTTTAAACTATAGCGCAGTAGCTAAACATCCATCAGTAGCCTACCAATGTGATTACTGATTTCACTACGAGAACGAGAAACTGAATTATTATGTCCCTGCAGACGTGCCGTAGCTAAACACAACAAACAGCAAAGATGGCGTCCACAGAGTCCCAGCCGAGGTTCGGCCAATCTGTTAAAGGCTTATTATCTGATAAAGTTGGCTCTTGCAGCGGGGACGTTATTGCGTTGACCCGCCAGGTGCTGAAGGGGTCCCGGAGTCAGGAGGTTAGACGGTGTTAAAATAATAAATCACATTTGGGATGCGGCTAATACAGTACTACCGGGTCTGATCTACTCTGAAAATCCTTTACGATCACAATCGCATCACTTGACATGCAAAATAATAATGTCAATCGCATTATTATTTAGCATTTCAATTAACACCAGTGCACTGATAGGAATTAGACGAATGCTGACACAATAACATTGCAAGCTACCGTAGCTCTCAGTTAGCCTCTTTATCCAGCTAATGTATTTTTTTGTTTCCCCCCTCAGCTACTTGGCCAAGCAGCAAGAAACATGGTTATTCAGGAGGATGCAATTCTACACTCTGAAGATGTAAGTATGACAATCTATGAGTCTAGCTATAGCTAATGAGTATGAATAGGACGGCTTCACGTTGTACGTAGCCACGCTAATCGCAGTACGCCTTCCGAGCCACAAGATGTCAGATGTTGAACATTGCCCTGTTATTTCCTTGCAGAGTCTGAGAAAAATGTCCATCATCACCACACATTTACAATATCAGTAAGTATTGATTCAGTGTTCGTTTTCATATTAATTTACCAAGCTGAAATATAAGGACCATTTGATTTTGCCTACATGTAAATGAAATAACTGAAATGATAATCATGTCTCTCTTATCACCCAGACAAGAGGCCATTCAGAAAAAGTAAGTCTAAACATTATAGTTCTGTTTATGTCTAGGGGATGGGGACAGTAGGTTTGGGGTAGGAAAGCCATAACATACTGTATGACAGCATTTCCATGCTGATTGTCTTGTATTATTGTTTTTTCCTTCTATTTTTCATCCTGCAGCGTGGAGCACTCAAAAAACCTTCAGGAACAGCTGAAACATTTGCTGAAATGACAGTTTTGGTATACATTGTTTTTTTTGTTTTGTTTTTAGCAGAAGACATGAGGGGCGCTTTTGTTACATTTGTACACAGAGTTAAATTAACACAGGATTCTACAGTATGTTTGACTGGATAGTGGACTACCTGTCACCTCTGTGCTGAAAGTGACAGCTGCACAGTGCTTAAATGAGTGTCCAAACGTACTGGAACTGACAATTCATATGTGCTGTAAAACAATGAACTTTGACAGTTTAAGTGTTCATGCAGTATGGTGCATGGTAAGCTGCAGGCATCAGCGTATGTCTGAAGGACAAGCAGCTGGCCACCCTAGAGTGCCCCTGAACTCCTCTAAAGGTTGCCTGAGCTCAGGCTGCACACAACACATACTTTCAAACGTTGCACAGTAATGCAATGCAGTTGTCCTGGCTTTGCTATATTTTGCCTTTAATCTTCTTTGTTTTCTATTTTGCGTCATTTTAATTTCTTTATAGCATTTTATCACCATACAATTAAACAAAGCACAGATGGATTGTGTCTTATGTACTGCATAAGGGACATGTTTTAGGACGGTTATTCAGTGTACAGATGACACTACATGTCTCCTGGCTGCTAAATGCTAGCCTGGTAAACCCTCCCAGTCGTGGAATTTAATTAAATTTTAAATGTGATTGGGGTGGTTTACCATAGCTGAATACTATTTCATGCCGACTGTGCAAGGTCCCACTTGTGTGGTATAATGCGAGACCCACATTGGCTGCAAGTTGGTGGGTTAGCAGCCAATATTTGGAACCTTGAGCCAAAATAATGACACCATATCAGGTCCTCAAAGGACAGATGGCCATGGTCTGGGTTCTGAATGCGTAGAGCTCTGCTCTCGCCTGCCTTGCCCCCCACGCAACTCATTTGAAACTACAAAGGCAGTACAAGGCCCTATGCTTTGGTGTGACAAATCTGTATCCTTGAACAACTGATAAGTCTTTAACCTCTCCAGTGTGTGACGCAAGTTCACTTGTACAATTGTAAAAGATATGAAACTGCAAAACATTCTGAAACTCAAAATAAATAATTTGTGACAGTGTGGAAGCACACGTTAGACCTAAAAGCTGGTTTTAATTAATTGAACAACCATGGCACTTGACTGTCAAGTATAAATTCAATTGGATGCAAGAATGGTGCTGTGTGGACTAGTGTCAAACCACAAACCTGGAATCATCACTTTCTCAAAAACTTTAGTTCACTTACAATGTTCAGCACCCTCTGCTGGTTTAATGTTGTGTCTCATCTGACAATGAGGGGACTTAATACCAGTAAATGTTTAATTGTTTTTATTTAAATTTTGAAATTGCCAAGTTACAATAATGCAATAGGGATGCTCTAACTGGTAAGCCTGGAGTATTAACAGGTTCATTATATATATGACCCCCAATGGTCTTACTACACAGTAATATCTTGAGTTAATTTAACTTTTTTTCAATTTAACGTGTGTGTGTATCGTGTTAGGTCCTTTACTGAAATGCACGGCTAAAAGATGTCTGCGTGTACTGCTTATGTATAGTAATTAAAGCACAGACCACCTACTGTAATGCAAACAATTTTGTTAAAATGTCAATATTGGCTCAAAGCATCCCAAGTGGAGCATCCCTGGAGGAAGACAAAGGCAACTACAGAACATGCACAGGGGGAAAAAAATACTTTACTTGGGGAAATAAAACAAAGGATTTGCTGCCATGTTCCACCCAGACATGATCTACATCTGTACTGAAAACCCAACCGCTGATAAACATTTCTTGTGCATCAAAATACAAAAAGAGCCAAAATATTTATGTTTGGGAAAACATGTGTATGTGTATATGTATAGACAAAAAATTGTATATTTTGAAACAATCTCTGTAAAATATATTATCTTTCAGTGTGAGTTACTGCATTCTTTGGGGAGAATCTAAAAGTGCCACATTGCAACATGGATGTAACAGTACAAAAGTTCTCCCATACTGACGTAACGGCATTTTGCAACACTTCTTGCAACATTCATAAATGAAACAACTGGTCGGTAAAAACACATCACTCACATTGAGACATTTCAACAACCTTTGACCCACAGTACAGGAGTAAAAATAAGTTGCTTAATGGGAAATGTGATGAGGCAGCATGTGCATCTAAATGCAGTGCTGAATACCATAAACACTTCCTGTGCACAACCCACATGCCCACAAGGCAAAATGGATAACAGTATAACGATACAAAATTACAGTGCTCGTTCAGTTTTTAAATTGAAATTACATCTGATCTCTTCTATGAAGCCAGTACTCGCTGTATGATAACCATTCCAGCAGAAATACCATTGGAGCAATCTGTGTTAATATTTATGATTTACAGTAACAGGTCTTTCCAAGTCAGCTCAGTAACACAAACAGAATACAATACCACAATAATGCAGTTTAACTCAATTCTCAAATAAAAAAAATGGGCACAACATTTCCCAAATGTATACAGTCTATATATGAAAAATAGATAGACTATGTTCAAAAAAAGAAAACTTATTCGGACAGAACCTTTGTCTGACCTTTACTAATCTTCCATTGAGATGACCAACAGAGCTGTGGAATACTGGCGATTGGCGAAGGTAGTTTAATATTACAACAGGGAAAGCAGTGTGTGTGTGTGTGTGTGTGTGTGTGTGTGTGTGTATGCTTCCTAGACCTCGTAATCCGAAACTGTCATTGCGCTCTGGAGCTTTGCAAAGTTAGCAGGCCTTGTACATTCCTACTGACTGGATCTCAACATGAGAGCCCATACAATCTTTCTGCTCAACAAGGGGGAAAAATACATTTTAAGATGTGTGTTTAGGATGAGGACTCAGAGTCAGCTCTGGTCCTGGGTGCCTGGGATACTAATGGTTTTCATTCCAGCCATCTCAACACCAGGCAAATGATGTTAACTACTTGGCAGGATGTAAAACTAACAGCTGTGTTGCTTCATAGGACCGGAGCTGAGAACCACAGCTCTATTATTCTATTTGGCTGTACAGAGTTTGGCTCCAGTCCAAACTTCCATGCATGGGATTATTAGCTGTACAAGTTTAGCTCGAGTATGTTTTTAAGCCCAAGAGGTACAGCAGTGCAAAGGGAAGCAGTATAGCAATGGGGAGGGATTACAGTATAAGTGACAAATGCATACTGGTTTGTGTGCAAATTGCTAAATTATACTATGTTGAATGGCAAAAATGGCATATACTGAATAAAGTCAAACTAAAATATTATTATTTTAACCGCATAGTGATTGTCATTCATCACTTCGTAGTCGTTGGACGACGTATGAATTAGCATTACAATTGAGATTTTGGCAAAAATTTCCCTTAAGCCATAACCTAGCCATGTATAAAAGAAAATAAATCAAATTGCAGACAGTGGAAGATCTACCAGTTGTAGATAGTATGACCTCTACGCTTATGGGGTAGATCTCGTCTGGTTTCGACATTCTGTTTTCATTCAAGGTGAAAATCCTTGTCAACATCCTATCAGCTGTCTATACCAGCGGTTCTCAACGTTTTTGGCCGGGGACCCCCGGAGATGCTTTGGCAGTGTCTCAGGACCCCCGCCCCGCCCCCTCCCGACCCCCAATATATATTGACTGCTACAATAACCTTTTTTTTTTTTTTATATATTTTTTATCCCACGATTTTGTAACCCATTTTTCACCCCTGTGCCAATCATCTACTGTGATCCTGGGCTCTACACACCCTCCGCCAACCTGGGGAGAGCAACGGACTTAACTCATGCTCCCTTCATGCCCGAGTGTCCAAGTTGCTCCTTTACACCTGACAGGGGGGAGTTTCCCTGGTTGGACGTAGCGCGTGGAAGGAACACGTTATTCCAACCAGTTCCTTTCCCCTCCTAATAACCTTTTTTTAAATATAATTTGGGGACCCCCCGAAAATAATTTGGCGACCCCCAGAGGGGTCGCGATCCACGGGTTGAGAACCCATGGTCTATACCACTAGCAATATTTAAACAACAATACTACTACTAATAATGATAATTATCTATAAATCCCAGGACTCATTCTCCACTTTTTGCCAAAATATGCCACAGTTCTGACATCATAGAACTGATGTCATAGACTGGCCAAGTTCTCTCATGGGTATGTACTCTTGACAACAGGTACTGCACTACCTACAGTATAAATGCATGGAATCTCTGCAGGTCTGTCCCCAGCAAATCTACAGAACTGTCCTTACAATGGACTTAAAACTAGGCTTGTGTATCGTCAAGGACAGAGGGAGTGCAGTCCTGAGTCGGTTGGATCGGTGGTTGTTCAGGTACATCTATAAATCCAACAATTTGTGTCCCTTTTATGCGCATATATAAACTGTAGACTGGCCTCCAAGTATTACGATAAAGAGTACTGCACTAAGTACTCCGACAACGGGTGATATTTAGGCATGCGTTCCCAATGGGCATCGCCCTAATTAATAGTAATACTAATAATGAACAAAACCATATTTGTTGGCTAGCTAGTTAGCTACAGTAAATAATCACAGTTGTGCTTCTGACAGTTTACATAATATCTCAAGGCAACGCTTACAAACATGAGGTTCACAAACACTGGATCAATCATGAGCAGTGTTATTATTTTCAGCCTGACCCAGAGTGATGTAAAGAGAGAGTACCGACAACGTAAGTCCAAAATACTTTATCATCACGTGACCCACGTAGACCTCAGATAGCTCCAATTAGATGTTAAATTGATTCAGATGTGATAATAATTCATTAATGGTCTGTTCTGCTGAAAAATTGGTCCACACGGAGTTATTGCCACTCTGACTTTACACCACTCCGCTGAAACCACATTTTTCTGCAAATGTAATTAGTTGTAAATGTTACAATCCCACAGGTAAATTCACAACTGTTGTAAATGAGACCATGGCGGCTAGACATTCCTGTCTCACCCAACTCCAATCTATCCATAGACTAACATTCATTTTGAAAGGAAACTATCGAGGAAGATAACTCCATTATCTTCCTTGACTGCTTGTCTTCATTCACACTTACAATAGTTGAGAAAAATGAAACTAAGACATCTACAGGAGTGAAGAAAAGGGTAGACCTCTTCCTCAGCCCTCTGCATGTCTGTGGGCCCTTTCCTGTCACCTCACCTTCTCTCCTTCTCCACGTCTACTCCTCTTCCTCATCATCATCCTCGTCGTGGCAATGAGTGATCTCCTGCGGCGTTTGGGGGAACAGGTGCGGTGGCTGGATCTCACTGATGGAGCGTGTCAGCTGGTTTCGCTCGAACTCGTGGAGGTCTCCGTCCTGGCGATTGCGTGTGGCGAGCGGAGACTCTGTGTCCTTGATGTTGACGTGCGTGTGGTCCACTGTCGATTCGTGGGGCATCTGGGGAAGGATAGAGGAAGACAAAGGAATAGCGAACATTCCCTAGAGACAATTTCAACATTCTATTGTTGCAAGGACATGTGAACTCATGTGAAAATCTGAAAGTCTGCGGTTTACAATTGCAACACTATCACATGTTGACATTAAATGGCTCTGCAGGTGTCTAGCCGTTTATAAGCCGTTCATCACTGACTACACACACTTTTGTAGGCCAACTAGATAACTAAAGGTTGAAGATAAACGATTTATGTTGTTTCCCAAGGCAACGGTTAGAAACGGTTTACAAACTGACAACATATTGTATAACACGGATATTTCCAGACCTTGCATGTTGTAAATTTCTCTGGATGTGAGCATCCCCCAAATGCCTCAATTGTAACTGTACACATTATTGTCTATTTGTACACTCCATTTGTACACTCTAACATTATGAGTTAAATGAACACTAAGGATTTTCCTGTGTAAAATGTATACGGTCAAGACTCACCAGTACATGTGCGGCTCTGAACAGGTAGCTGAACGGGTAGTAGAGCAGGTTGATGAAGGAGGCGGCATAAAGGTCGGCATAACGCATCACCTGAGAGGCAAACAGGGTCTGTCTGGAGCCGCTACGGAACAGGCTGCCCATCATGCCGTAACACATGTCCATGTCATGAGTGATTTTCTGAATACAGGCAATAGAAGAAGGTCAGTGGAGGAACAGCTGGCATGGGTTAGAGATCCACGATGATTAAAACTATGACTAAATATAATGACAATTTTGTCAACAAATAAAAACTATACTAAAATGGACTAGTGGACAAGAGTAGAACTAAAAGACAAGTCAATTTATATTTCTAAATTACTTCTAAATGATCTATTCTACACGCCTGCAATTGTGTACACACGTATGCACATGTGCGTGTGTGTGGTAGTCTGGGAGCCGTGGGGGTGAACGTGGTTCGTCAGATAACGTTTTTTTCTCAACTGATTCTTGTAGCTTGGGCCTTGGGGTCACCTCTTAACAATAATCAAGAGGATGCCCAGTGATATCCCTTGAGCATTTTTAGTTATTAAGCCCTTAATGCCCGAAACACAAACAAACCCCGAAAATAAAGCTTTATATAATGCAAAAATACTTGGTCTAAATGCATCAAATTTTCTTTCTACAGTGTTTATGAATGTGAATATGCACCTTTCATGCCTGAAAACCCCCCCAAACCCCATAAAATATATTTTTGAGGGGCCTCAAAATGACTATGCCCAGTTTTCCGTGTTTGTGTAAACACAAACATTGAAGACAAAAGTGAAGATGTAGAAAAGAGGACGCAAATTGTGGTTGGCTGAATGACTTTTTGATGATTTGATGGTTGAGCACGCAATGTGATGTATGACATTGATGATGTCACACGGGTGTTTAATGTTTGTTTTTAATTAAATGTTTGTTTTAAAAACGCCATTGACAATGAAGGGATAATGTACGTCATTTTGTCCCTAACACAAACATTAAATGCCATTAACAATAAAGAGAATTTAATGTTTGTGTTGGCACCGTTTGTTTTATATCACCATTACATTACCTAATCAACATGAGTTAGACTTTAATATATTAGCGCCCCTCACTTCACACGGGTGTGATTTTTTTTTAATTTTTTTGATCTAATGCATCAACTTTTATTTTTGGCGTGTTTATCCATGAATGTGGATATGTACATCCATCCATCCATCCATCTTCAACCGCTTATTTGTAGTCGGGTCGCGGGGGCAACAGCTCCACCAAAGAGCTCTAGACTTCCCTCTCAGGAGCAACATTATAGTCCGTATTGTCAGGTCCCTTTTCCTTCACTTTCATTCCCATACCAAGGGTACATCCAATGCATTTTTGCATAGACAATACCCTGCTGGACTTTGGGTAAAAAGTTCTCCTTCTATCCTGTGGTATTTTGTCACAAGCCAGAACTGTATACAAAAGTGTATAACCAATAAACAAAAATCTTGTGCTGCTGTTTTTGCTTGTAAAATGTGTTATATTGATTTTGGCAACACAAAATCTTTCTCAAATGTCTGTACATATACAGACATTTATTCTGAACCAATTATTGGTGCCTTAGTTTACTTAGATCTTTAGATCTAGCAAATTTGTTAAAGAAAACGCTTCAACTTAAGTGGTTGACACCCAGCACAATGAAACATACACATAGTACATTTATTTACAAGCTTATGTTTCATACATAGAAAATGCCAAAACCTTCTGTGTAATGAAAGGTAGAAAAGAAAAGCAGCGCACCATGGCCCAAAATGGTTGAAAATCTGTCAACATTACAACGTTACAATTTGTATTCATGCATGCCTCGACGCGTCATCATGCATCGAATTTTCGTTCAAAGGAAGTAATTAAAATTTGCCTTTCTATGGACTTTTGATATAAAAATACACAAAAATTGAAATTTTCACATTGTTTTGGCATAGATTGGATATGCTCAAAAAGTGTGAAAAACATATTTTTCATTTCCCCATGTCTTTAAAGGGGGAGTGTCCCGGCCCGAGATTAACATTGCTGATAAGGTACATCACGTGGTCTGAATGAAAACAGTTTCAAACGACACGTGACTATATCTCAGGCTCTGACGTGACCTAGCATCTAGCCGAGCTGAGTGGCTAGCGCAATAAAGGCTAGTGGTTTTGAGGTAACCTTTTGCGTCATACTAGGTGAAAATATCATTAAAAAAATATTTTATTGCTTTTATTTATTCCTTACAATGACATTGAGTTGACGTGTACGTTTTAGGGTAAACTGTTACATAATCGCAATTTCGCATGACTAGTCCGTCTGAGCCCCCTCTCAGGCTCTCACCGCCGGGGCAGTGGGGGCACAGCGCCTCGACTTCTGTTCGTGCAGGCTGCACAAGCACACACGGGGGACGCCTCTCTCTCTCTCTCTCTCTCTCTCACACACACACACACACACACACACGCAGACACACACACACACACACACACACACACACACAACATTGTTTGAACATGTGAAATGTTTGTTTATGCATAATGAATTCATGAGAATCGCGGGCCGCGGTAAGCCTTGAACTCTGGCCGGACACAAGGCACTTCAGAACGGGGAGATTGCGAGAGGAGGTGGGGGTGGTTTTTTTTTTTTTTTTTCTCCCTCCGTATATCTCTCTCTCTCTCTCTCTCTTTAGGGTCTCAGAGGGAGACAACTCACCGAGTCCGAAAACTGTATTAAATTAATAGTTTGTACTTTGTAGAACTGTAACAAGCACAAAAACTATTCAATACAGTATTAAAATGTCTGCTTTGTTTGTTAATGTTTACAGATTTGCTCACGATTTATTGAAATTGAAAACGTGTTTACAGTACTTACAGTGTTTGCATAATCATTCACCATGAGCTGGCCCGTAAGTACGTCACAATCTAGATGCTAGCGTTAATAGCCTTTCGTTTCATTGCCTATATTATGTCAGATTGTCCGTCATGAGTGACTACTCGTCGCCATAATATAAATATGAAATGGGAATATTTAGGTCAAATTGCTGATTGATTTTGAACATGCATTAACAATAGCCCCGAGAAGATAAGAACACAAGACAACATGCATTTATTTATTCCAATTACTGCTGCTCTGTCCAATTTATTCATTACAGTCGAGCCAATCGCTCTCTGCCCTGTCCTTGGAATTGACGTAGGCAAGACTGTCTACAGAATTCACGAGTGAAAAACATTGTATGGGTAATCCGTAATTGGGTATTATGAGTCACTGTAAGTAACCGTGTCGGCCCCAATTCATGATGATTACGGATCCCCATGTCCCATTCATGCAGGTATGCATATGTCCCATATGTGCCCTCTCCCTCCGCTCATTCTGTAGCAGAGGGAGAGGGCCATTATGGGGCTAGCAGGCTAGTCTGCCCTACCAGAACAGCGGTTGTTTTTTAATGGTATAGTCACCCGCGGTCACAGTCTTAAAAATAAAAATATTTTCTCTAAAACTGCTTGGTAGGGCTATAGCTGGGAAAGCCTCCACTTCATTCAGTAGAGCATTAGACGTAACGAGCTGTCACTCATTCATTCATGCAGCCCCATGTTGCAAACACAAGGAAGGAAGGAACCTTCACTGCCTGCCCTGCAGCAGGCCAGCTATAGTCTCTCTCTCTCTCTCTCTCTCTCTCTCTCTCTCACACACACACCGCGTCTCGCCGTCTTGCAGTTGCAATGGATGACGGATAGAGCCGATGCTCTTCTTGGTAAATAAAAAACACAACTCTTCGCGTTCACAACAGCTATACACACAGGCTAAAACATACCGATAGAATCAACTTGGTGTGTGTGTGTGTGTGAGAGAGAGAGAGAGAGAGAGACCGCCCCTATATCGGTGTGTGTGTGTGTGTGAGAGAGAGAGAGAGAGAGAGAGAGAGAGAGAGAGAGAGAGAGAGAGAGTGTGTGTGTGTGTGTGTGTGTGAGAGAGAGAGAGAGGGGTGGACTCAGGTTAGGTTAGTCACAGGCAGTGGTAACGTTACGTGAAGCTCCAGGGCTCCGTGAGCCCTGTTCAGCACTTAGCCGGCTGAGGGCGTGTCAGCGGGGGGGAGACAGATAGACAAGATAGGTACGATGGTACCCGTCACGCGAAATTGCGATTATGCAACAGTTTACGCTAAAATTTACATGTCAACTCAATATCATTCTAACGAATAATAAATAATAAAAAAATAATTTTTCCACCAAACTTTAACCCAGCTATGAAGCTAAAAGTGACCTCAAAACCACTAGCATGAGTTGATAGCCACCAGGAACGCTAACTCGCAGAGCCCAGAGCCGCTCTGCCATTTAGCCCAGATACAAGATCAATTTTATTGGTCAAATTGAGCTGGCCCGACTTGACGTCACAATCTAGATGCTAGCGTTAATAGCCTTAATAGCTTCCCGAGAGGCGTGTCAGTCCCGCTTTAAGGTTTGTGCTGACCTAACTGCTCCCCAATGATGGATCTGAATTCTGAACATTTGGACAGAAATTATGTATCCAATTTGGAACCCATTACAGTGGGAGTGAGTCATTATAATTTTCCATCATGCTCACTTGAAGCACAATTAGGTAATTGTGCTCCTATTCAAAATATAAAAGGCACACCATTTAGATGGCTTGGTTGAATGCTTCTGAATGTTCTTCTGATTGTGATTCTACTGTGATTCATACTGTACTTGACCATCAATGGTCAAGTATGTTATTTCAGTATATGGACTGCTGAGCTTAATAACAGCCCTTAAATTCAGAGCACCTGATTGTACCTCTTGAATTGTTAAAAGGTGACCCTAAGTTACAAGAATCAGTTGAGAAAAAAACTGTATCTAACGAAACCACGTCAGTGTGGTTGAACTGGACATTGTTCTATAATTAGATGTTGATGTTGTCTTGTTAGTCTATAGGTTACTAGCCTGGTAAGTAAACCAACCACCCTGGAAGTGCATGGGTTCAGTTGGTTGAACTGGACATTGGTTCAATCATTTGGTGTTGTCTTGTTGTACTGTACTGGGATCAGTTTAACAGGATGCAAGCATCGATATTTCTGTGACTGGTTATGGTTCCAAATACATTTGCAGATTAAATCAAAACATGTTCCATTCCTGGATGTATTTCTTACAATTCACCTTTAGCTAAGCCCCACCCTCACCCACTTAGACACTCCTACTTGGACACTTTCCAATAAAATCGATTTTACACATTAAATACTGGTTTATTTTTGGAACCAACCTGAAGAAGGTCAGTAGACCGAAAGCTTGCCAAATAAATACGATTGTGCGCAGATCTGAGTGTGCGGAGCTTCCCTTAATTTCTTTCTCATGTTCCCTTTGTGGCTCCAGCACCTTTTTTCAGCGGATGAGTGGTGGTTCTTTTTTCCTTTTTTGGAACCAGACCTACAAAATCTCTTCCAAATCCGTCAACAAGGCCTGCCATTATGCACTGGAAAAATATGTGCGTGACATTACTTTTTTAAAACAACGTTTTATCATAATAGGAAAACTATTGGTGGAGGTTTGTCTAACCCATGTTATGCTTAGCTGTGTTTGGACCATAGCAGTTTGGGGAGGGGCTTAGCTATAGGTCAATTGTGTTTTTCATCAAAAGGATGACAGAAAATGCTATGTGAAATATTTTTTTAGATTAGATGGAAACATATTGGCTGACAAAAAAATAAAGGGCTAAAATAATTGTCAGACTAAAACTAGACTAAAATGTCAACCGTTTTCGTTGACCAAAACTAGGAAGCGAAGGAACGGTAAAGGCCAATTCTTATTTTGTCGCACGACCAGGTCGCTCTATGAAAACTTTCAACTGAAAGATGTGTGACAATGGAACACGTTTTTCAGTTGAAAATCAATGTATATTTGTCAACATGGTTGTCTACCTTAATGCGTCTCTGCAGTGTGCTGATATCAGGCCTCTCATTGCTGCTGCTGTCCAGGTTCCTGGGGACAAAACACAGCTCTAATTGTAGAATATACAGCGGTTCTCATACAAATACATATAATGAACACCCTGGTTTTACCCAATAGCCATGAGGTGGATGTGCATATTAGTATCAATATAACAACATTGATCAGATTGATCTGTGATTGACAGACGGATCAAGATTAAATATATCTGTGTCTTTATCCGGAGGAATAAATACTCAATACTATATCTAACATTCTATATCGCCACAGCAGCAAATAGAAAACATTGTCTGTGTGTCACTATGACGACATAGCATGGCATTACATACTGTAGCCATTCTGCCCTCTGAGATCAGTCAGCAAAGCACAATGATCAGAATGGAACAGAAGGGCACGGGTCGGCCTAGCGGCTGATAATCCAGCCTGACAGCGTGTCGCGGGTTCGAGTCCCGATCCAGACGACCTTTGCCTTACCCCCATCTTTCCCTGTTCCTGTCAACCTACTGTAAATCTATCAATAAAGGCAAAAAAGCCTTCTTGCAATCAAAGGCCTTTTGATTGCAAGAAGTCTTCTTGCAATCAAAACAGTTTAGCATTGATCAACATGAAATTGACTAAACACCTACAAATGTATTTAAGCTGATGTCTGTGTATCAGCAGGGGTTAAATACTCACTTGTAGAGCTCAGCCAATAAACAGTCCAGGGACTGAAGCTCCTCAAATATGGCTGGAAAGAAAAGAAAACAAGGTGCAAGAGATGCCACTCATGAGTACACAGTAAATGTATAATTTATTAAATTCTAATGTATCTGTGTGTGTGTGTGTGTGTGTGTGTGTGCGAGCGTGCGTGCGTGCATATATGTTTCCAGCCTCACCACTCTTGTCTGTCCACACATGCAGCTCCTGGGCCAGTTCAGGTATAACCAGGAAGGTCCTCCAGCCTTGACGCTTCTTGGATTTGAGAATGTCTCCAAAGATGTGGTCCCCAATGTACACAATGTCCTTCCCCTTGGCCCCCAGTAAGTCACACACTATGTCTGACGAACCTGGGACAACAGACATGGTTTCGTTGGTAAAACGCAGTAAACGGCTGTGAAATAAAATGAATCCTTTGCTCTCCTCTTACATTGTTCGGAGCATGTGGCTGATCTCAGAGCTAAGAATTATTCTACGGTGGTACTTCTAGGATAAGCCAATCAGATAAATTACCTAAAATGTATTGTAAATATATTCAGCTTTATTGTGTACGTCTTTCTCGAAATGTAGTTTTTGCCAATATACTGCAGTCCTCTCACTGCCAAACTTCTGTCTTGTTCTGGTATTGTGTAGACAGCAGGAATGCATTACGTGTGGTGTGCGCACTGTGCGGAGGACCATGCCATCATCACCAATTCACCTCCCCACTGAACAGGTGCCATGACTAGCAAGAAACAAGTATGCCTGATTTATTTATAGTTAGTTACACACCGAAAATAGCAGATCTACAATTTCACAACGCGTCGCAGCAGGTGGCGGTGTGACCCTGTAGATTGGCCCTTTTCGGGTTGCGACTCCCACGCACAAGTTGTGCCGTCAAGGTGGAAGTGAATGGCTGGTAATGGTGTGCTTGGTGTACATTCTCTGGATTATAGGGAATACTAAATAATAATATAATATATAAGATATATGAAATAAAATAGATTAATATGTTTTCAGAGTAACCAAAGACGCTTTACATGGGGGGGGGGGAGGGGGCAGACAAAATTATTTGGGGAAGAAAAAAACTAAGAAAAGGCTAAGACTAATGTACTAGAGCTCTTCACAGGTCACACCATTCCGAAAGCACCCGACAGGATCCGAGACCCATACGGGTCGGATACATATTGATAAAAATCACTCTGGGCTGGGTCGGTATCGGTTCTATTACCTCTTAACTCGGGGTCTGTCTATCATTATGTGGAATACCTGAGTGGATCCGAGACCACCTGTACTACTCTTTGACAGTGTGTGCACCTGCCCTGCGGCGCACTGCACTGTTCAGGAGAGAAACGCAATGAAGTGCTGTTCAACTTCTGCAATGTTTTAGGCTGGTTTAGGATCAGATTACTGCAGCACAAAAAAAAAAAGTTGAGCTACGCAATGCATGCGTATTGCGTAAACCCTCAGGACTGAGCTCTTACAGTAAATAAATACACATGGTGTTACATTACAGGCTGCTGACAGCAATGCTGTCAACGCTTCTGCTTTTATTATCTTTTTTTATGAGGCAGAAGGACCACGTTTGTTCTTCATTACTGGGTTCCTGGAAGTAGAGTGAATTTGAGGGCTGGTTATTCCAAAACTAATAATCTATTCATATAACCAATTGTATTAATAATCTTGCATTCATTGTAATTGAGGCAAAGTTGACAATAATCGTGATACTGATTTGAAGTCACATCGCCCAGCCCTAACTGAGTGTATGAGTGACCACAATTTGCCGCTGCGGCACTGTAGCAGCAGTCTGCAATGCTGTGGGATGAATATGCTAGTACACAGTAATGCCACATTTACAGTATAGATGGTAAGCTCACAAGTTCACAAGTAGAAGTCAGGAAAATGGTTTGGAATCTCATTCTTTACCTCCAGAGTACACAATGCCATGCTGGAGTGGTCCTGTGTATGTGCCGATCTTCAGGCGGCCTGTTGTCTGAAAGAGGAGCTGGTCATTAGAAGTCGTGTCCATTGGATGCATCCAGTTCATACAGGGTGCTGTAACAGCTTATTAAATTAATCTATTTTTAACTTTCTAGTATATTTGCCAAAGAGGACAAGAAAGTTCCACGCAAAGCCAAAACACCCACAAGCAACCAGTAGCAGATCAGCATGGGAGCATATTGAAAACAACTTTGCATGCAAGCAAAGACTATAATATAAAAAAATAAGCTATCTGTGAATAGCAACCTGTTGAAAAAGCATCAGAATATTTGGAGCCAGCCCTACTCATGACACTTTTGCTTTCGACATACCAGTTCCCGCACATCATCACACCATCTTCTTCTGCCGTCGTTTCCATAATTCGTTGCTGTTGGGAGGAAACCACCTAACTCCACTTTTGAGGTTTTAGATTTTTCTTTTTTTGCATAAATCAGGTTGAACACCCTTTAAGTCAAAAATATTGAACCAATGAAAAGTAGTAAAAAACCCATGGGCTCTCTTAACTCCATTGGACCCTCTCAAACTGTCTGCTAAAACAGCTAACTCCACCACCCCTCCCCCTCTCATGAAAGTAATTGACAATATATAAAGTCACAATACCAACTTTGATGAGGCAGTATTGCTTTGTTTTCAAAATATAAGGTTTTCTTCATTTCCTGATAAATGAAAAATGTGGACTCAAGTGGTTTCTTCCCGACAGCAGAGATGTACAAGGACCTGGGACAAAGTGGACTTAGTGGGGTGCCAATTTTGGTCTCCCCCGAGTGGTCTCAAGGCAAGCTAAACAGGGCCACACCAGTGACATGTAACTTGCTATTGATTGGCCGAGGTCATGATGTTTCGGTAGACTGAAGGACTGTATTGCTCTGCTCTGGGACTTCAGAGTGGGTGCGATGTAGTGATGGGGTCATGCCGGGTGGCGACGGACCACCTCTGAGTTAGCAGTTTGTTGAAACAATGATATCACGAACAGCAATAACAATTGGTGTTATGGTACAACTCACTGTATCCACTTGTCTCAGTACTGTTCCCTCTCCAAAGAAAAGTGGTTTACGGGCATCTACCAGGATCAGATCAAAGTAGGACTTCCAAGGTCTGTGGGGCATACCTGCCTGTGTTTGTGTTACACACACACACACACACACACACACACACACACACACACACACACACACACACACACACCTCATGTACTATCTGATACAATGTTCCATGAGAGTCAAGATGCCACTTTTGTTAATGCGTTCTGAATGTTTTACCTTTGGCCCATGGGGAAAGTCAAACAGGTAGGTCATGATTTTCTGAAAGGACATTTTACAAATATGAGCAATCGAGCAATAAAAATAACCCAAAACAAACATTTAAATAAATACTACAGGTATGTACCCACTGAGAAGCGTTAAAGGAGGTGCGATGGGTTCAACTCTGTTAGTCTCAGAACAGCTCACCTCTGTGTATTTGTAATCACTGTTGGTAGCCAGGAAGACCTTAGTCACTTCGTTCATACGACTCAGGAGGAGAGCAAGCTTAGGCTGGACAGAGGCAGGAAAGAGAGACAAGAAGTGAGGGATAAGGTCTGAGACGTATCTCCAGAGAAATGGCTTAATTCACCAGAACATGTTATATTGAATATTGATTGAATGCTATTCAATGCGGAAATACAATCAATAACAAAGGCATTGGGATACATACATAAAGGTACAGTAAAATGTGTTATATAAACATCCTAATTATATAGTTTAACTTGTGTTAAAAGGAGTTGAATGCAAAAACAGATTTTCCATTGCCCTTCCGACCATAAGTAAGCATTTTAGCATTTTATTGTACTGGAGACAGGTAATAGTGCTACTGCTCCTTTATATGGAAAGGAGTCAGGTGAGATGGTTTCTACCATCAAATACGGATGCCTACTGCAGAGTGCCTCCACAGGGAGGTCTTGCAGACGTACCCAGCTGGGAAGAGACCACAGGGCAGAACAAGGACCAGATAGTGGGATTATACCTCCACGCTGGCTTGGGTAGAATGGGTACGGCTCAGGATTAACAGTTAAGAGTTAGCTAATGTAGCCCAGGATAGGGAAGTGTGGATTCCCGGCCTAACGCTAACCCTCTGCTGGAAGTGGAACTGTTCTCTCTGTGATTGGAATCCGGATAAGCAGTAGAAGATGGATAGATGGAAAGACAAGAAGAACTGTGCTACACTCAACAAAAACGTCTTGTTCTCTCTATGGGGAGAAACAGAGGCTGTGAAACAATTAGAAACTAGTAGAATTAGATTTTAGAGGATTATATAAATAGGAATGATATTAAATAGCTGAAAATCAATCAAATGAGACTCCTTTAGACAGTGGCCCAGGCAGCTGGCATAGTGCTCTGGCCACCTAGAATGCAAATTAATCCTGACGACCTTTGCTGCGCGTCACTCCCCATCTCTCCACATTTCCCGTCAGTCCTATAAATAAATAATAAAATCCCCAAAACAAATCTTAAAAAAAAAAGAAGAAAAAAAAAGAATGGAGACTTTTAAAGCAGATTCACATTACTTCCCCAGTGCTTTTGCTATTGAAAGCACATGGTACAGTATGTTTAGACCGCTGCATTTACTCACATCCTTTACCACATACTTCTCCAGGTTTTCAACTGTCTTTTCTTTTAAAGTCCCCTATGAATGATCCAAAATAAAACACAGACATCAGAATACAACAGAGTATATTTAACCACAAACTCTTTATACTGAGTATACTAATACAGTAACAGTATTGAGTTGACCGGCGTTGGCTCTGGATCTGTCTGTTCCTTTTTCCCTCTGCACCAAATCTCTTTGCTGAAAATGGCTGATCTAAAAGCTCACAACGTGTCACGTATACACGTGTTGTTAGCTTGTACATCTGCCGTTTTTGGCAAATGTTCCACCAGAATTGGGATGCTAGGGTGCAAGTGTTTAAGCACTTAAACCGCAGGGCCCCTATTCTGAGCAAGTCATGACAGGCGAACATTTGTTGAAAATAGGTGGAGATTTGCCAAACGCAGCCGAGATTTCGTATAGAGGGAAAAGGGATGCATGGGTCCAAGTATAGACTGGAAGACCCCGGTCAATGAAATATATACTGCATGTAGGGTTCAAATGGTTAAAGCAATTAGATCAATTTAAGTAAATGTGATCGTGGCATAATTGTAGGAGAAAGCTGGAAAATTAAGAGACGATTTACCCTTAAATGGACATAATCCACGGCATCACGGACATCCTGAAACATGCTCTTGAAGGACATGAAGAGGTCTCCATTTTTAAAGCCCATCTCACCACTGGGGAAAGATTCACAGACATAATATACTGTACACTTATATTATACACTGTATTCATTATATTTCTAAACCACATAATTGATTCTTTGCAAACTGTGGAACAGTTGCATGTTTTCCTTGCTGCTGGTAGTTGACTGTAAAATCTAAACAACTTACTTTGCGTAATTAGGGCAGTTGGTGAAGAAGTCAATAAGGCAGGCGAAGAGGTACGTTTCTGATGAAGATGGCAAAACACTAGAATAGGTAAAGCCTCATAATGCACTGCTCACACATTTTGACATATCACAGCCAATTCAACACAATTGCTTTTACATGTACATATATAATGTGTGTGAACTGTTTTCATATAGTGCTACTATTGTTTTTCCTCATAATGAGAACTTACTCCTGCCATAAGGTTGTGAATGCACAGAAGATCGTATCTCTACAGTACATTTTGCAGATTTTAATATATCCTTACCAGGAAGGTTAAAGAGGGTATTGAGGATATAGAAGCGGTCTGTATCTCCACGCTGAATAAACTTGTTGGGGTACATCTCCCTGATCTCAGGCCTGTATAGGATACAGAATAAACAGAGATGAGCCTTTTCTGGGAATTGTATGACCGTAACGTAAGTCCATTGTTTCCATTTACTGGAGTTGGTATTTCATTTGTCACATTGTCCACTTTTTATGCACATTGTTTTCTAATCATCAAAAAACCCACAAACGTCTAGTTTCTATAAATTCCTCAAATATCTTTAAAACCATTTTGTGTGCATGAGATGGGTGGAAAATGATGATAAATGAAACTGTGCGATACAGTGCAGTAGAAAAACATTTACTGAATAAATACATTATGTAAAGGTTTCCCGTCATAGCAGACATAGCTGTGAACTGTGGACTGGCTAACATGTATAACGCAATGGCAACAAGTGTGTTGGTTGGGACTGAGGTTAGTTTTTTGGAAAGATTGATCTAACGAAAGTTTACAACCTCCTAGAATTATTTTATAACAAATGATCTGTGGGCATTGATCTGTGAGACGGACTGTCTCGGTTGTTTCATATTTTATTCTCTTCAGCCCGGGTGATGGAAACAACTTGTGTTTTAGGCTTCTTCGGGTATTTGAACAATCTCCCTACTAAACGTTATTTGACATTCAATGAAAACAGAGTAGCAGATCTCACCCCCTGGTGAAGTTGAAGCCGTGTGCACACACCAGGATGTTCCCGTACGCATCCACCTTCAGCAGGTTCCCATACATCGCGTCAAACACTAGACCTCTGTGAACAAAGCCAGCAGAGAGAGAGCGAGTGTGTGACAGAGAGATTGAGATGCATGATAAGAGGTGTCCAGAGAGATAGAGAGAGACAGGAAAGAAAAAAAGAGTGTGTGCAAGACAAGACAAGAGACGTGATGGGTTATGACTTCAGTGTAGTGCTGCACGATTCTTGCTCAAATGTGAATCTCGATTTTCCTCCACAAAGAGAGATCACGATTCTCACACGATTCTCATAATTTCCATGAAAATATGTAAAAAAATAACCCTAGCCCTAAAATGAATTGGACAGCCAACTAGTGTTGCACGATTCTTCACAAAATGAGATTGCATAGGTGTCTGAATCTACCTCTTGATCTTTTTTCCATTAATTGTGCAGCACTACTTCAGTGTTCTTTTTTATTTGATTTACACCAACCTGGTGGGGAAGGAAGGGTCATAGACGAAGTTGAGAAGCTCTTGCGGATACCCAATAGACACCAGGCGCTCCACTGTCAGTTCAAAACCCAGCGACTCGTACTCTGGGGATTTGTACACTGAAGAAAGCAGGACACGAGTTCACGGATATGTAACATTCATTCAAGTTCACAAAGTCAAATATCAGGTAACCTTTTGGTTAGAGCTCATGATATGACCACAAAATGAACAATTCAGCTGTTAACGACCCCTGTAAATCCAGGTTCTTTGAAATCTTGCTCCCAACCTTTGATAAGCTTACATTGTTGAACAGGGCAGAGATCACACTGTCATATACTCATATTGCTTCTCAATCTCCTCCCTGGCAAATTGTTTCCTGTTCCAACTCTAGAGATTCCCCCGTCGACAAACCGGGGAAGAGTGATCTTTGTTACTAGCTATTAGCTACTATCCCAACAGTGCCCTGTATCAGTTGAGGTCATCGCCTCCCATTTAGCACCTGGCTCTGGTCCACAGCGACTTAACACTGGCATCCCAGATCAACCCCTTCCCCACAACCCCTACCACTTTCACTCATCACTAGCCACAGTAGCATGTGGAGTTAGTTTACCGTCCACTCATCGGCTGGGCAGGTCCCTAGAAGCAGCCAGATGTGAGCACCTTGAGTTAAAATGGTAAGCTCCAGTAATCAGAGTGTGGGGGTGGAATTGGAGGGGGAGCAGGGGTTGTAGACAGGTTGCAGAGAGGACATGGAGTGAATGGAGTGATAGGGTGCATTCTGTGTGTTACAGTCGAGGCATGGAGTCAGGTTGTAGGGTGGAAAGACAAGAGCCAAGTCAAGAAATGTAGGCTGTATGCAGGTTGTATCACCTCCAACTACCAGGTTTAGCACTGCCGTGTGTGTGTGTGTGTGTGTGTGTGTGTGTGTGTGTGTGTGTAGCAATAAAATCCAAAAGCCATCCCTTGCCGAAGGTTGATTTAGTTTGTGGGTTATACATGAGTAGTTCGAATTTGTGAACCTGCACATACCTGCCAGAGTGTAGTCCATATCAAAACCAAAACATTTGATCTTCTCACATGCCAGGCTTCTGTTGACAAAAACTCTGGGTAGAAGGAAAACAAACAGTGGGTATTTTAATGCATGATGACAAAGAACAAATGTCAGAGCAAAAGGCTGCAACAGAAAATGCCTGACAACACAGGAGCCTTTATTAATGTTAGCCACAAACTATAAATGACAAATCTACTGTATGTACTATTACAGATATAGGTGTGCTGGGAGATAATAAAGTGATAGGATAATGAATTAATTAAATTAATGTATCAATATTGCCGTTTTCTTGAAGGTCATGTCCACACTAATACATTTTCATTTGAATGCAGCCATTTAACACTAATTAGTAATTATGCTAAAGACGTGAATACATGTCCTGGGAATCATAACCACAGGGTTCCTTGGACGTGTATAGAAATTGACGTGTAAATTAAAATGAATCGATTATTATTTTTTGGTTGGCCTTTCCTTCTGCAGCGTACACCTTGTGTTTTGCGCCTTGTTTGCGGCCGGATTAGAATGGCTCATAACTCTCCATGGTTTTGACCAAAAGGGCAATGCTCTTCATCTGGTCTTCATTTCTGACTTCAGGAAGCATCTCGTTTGGAATATAAACGCATCTAGAGAGACTTTAGGTGTACCACTAGCGTGAGGTAAGAACAGAAGATTATACCTCCCAGTTTTGGGGGGGTAACGGAAGGTGGAGCTTTTCAGAGTAAACTCTGCCCATCTGCCTGGCAATCTAGCGCAAATTATTCCCCCTTACATTGAATATAAAATACGAATATTCTTGATAATTTATTGAAATATAATGAATGAACTCAATAATTGCCCAGAACTAAATAATAATTGACAAAAGCCCATTGAAAGGGCATTCTGTCAATGTATCTTTGAAAATAAAAGGCAAAGCTCGTTAATAGACATAAAATACAAAACAAAGCAAAACAGGGCTCATGTCAGTTTCCCTTTGGTTTACCAATGGTTGCTGAATGAGAAGTTATTTTTAAGGAAACTTCCAAAGAGTTACTAAAATAAAACAGATGAAGCAAGTTGCAACCACAACAACAACAAGCATGCAAGGTTTTTGGTTACAGTAACCAATCACTGCATCTGAACCAAAAACTTCTTTGCCAAGCACCAAATCTTAATTATCCAATAAAAAGAAAGGTGCACATTTCCCCCATCTTTTCGCTACGAGGACTACCTGCCTATCGTAGTGTTCCTTACAGTGTTTGCAATGGGTTTAAACCTCTATAGCAGACAAAGGCTTATGATTTCAACACATCTGTAAACAAGACCATCTCCACGGCCAACACCCATTTGTACACATTTCGAACAAAAGAAAGTCTTCAAAAGTAATGTCAAAGAACAAAAAAGGAAACTCTCATGCTAACCACCCACTTCATTGTCTGCATAAATCAAAAAACCTACATAAAATTCTGTTATCAAATTCTGACGCAATCCTGGCCGAAGTTTCTATTCAGATGATGTGGGGTGACACTGAACTGATGGATGGGGATGGGCGGAATGGAAATCAAATGAAAGGACACAGAATGACCGAGGAAACGGATTCAAGAGCAGCAACCTACTGTTGCTTTGGATCCACAGCCCAACTCACACTCGGGATCAGTATGGATTTAACAGCAGTTCCATGGAGATTGGATGGTCAATCAGTTCACATGATACCCCCTCCCAACAACAACAACAACAACAAAAGGATGGCATACCTCATCGCAGGATGGTTTTGAGCCAGATCCTTTGGAAAGCTTTGCGATAGAGAATACATGTGTGATGATGACAGCATTAAGCCCGATTCATTATTCATACTCCGTTGCATCGTTCTGAGAAAACAGCCGGCCTACCCGGTGCGTGCTTGTAGATCTGTTCTTCTCTGCATTAAGGCAGAGCATAAATTAACCAGTACTGCTGCTATACCCCATTACTGTACTGTAGTACTGTGGTCTTGCTTCACTGTCAGTGCATAACCAATACGTTATGTCATACAACTGCATTACCAAGAGGACATATGATAGGGCTGTCACAGTTAAGTTTAGGCCTATGTTGGTACAATACAAGGCAAGTTTAAGTTTACTTTTTTTTATGGTCACATCCAGGGGTGCACTGATCGCTTCACGCAACATCACATAATTCCCAGTTGTTTATTTCACGCGCACACACAGGTACGGATGTGCAGTTGTGCATGCGCGTGCACGCTAGACCACGCCCCCCTCGATTCAAGAACCCAAAAGGCTACTTTGCAAGTATACCTCAGCCTCAGTTTCGTTACTGCAGAGACTCATGCTATAGCATGCTGATGATGCTGGTTGGAGATGTTCTGTGGGCACATGAAGGCGTTCAAGTGGCGTCATTAAAATAGAGTTCCCTCAGTGAAAAAAACCCACCATTACACCCATGGTGACAGCAATCAGCATTTCAAAAAACACTAGAGAAAAAAATATACCGGTACATACCTGTAGTCACTACAGGTATGTACCGGTATTTTTTTTTCTCTAGCGTTTTTTTAAATGCTGATTGCTGTCACCAGTGTAGTGTATATCAGAGGTGGGGACTTGGACTCGAGACTCGACTTGGACTTGAGTCCCGATTTTGATGACTTTAGACTTGCTTGATCAAATCAAAAATAGACTTGGACTTGCTTGGGACTTGAATGCCAAAGACTTGAGACTTGACTTGACTTAGATAGACTTCTATAGATCATATGCAAACAGTGGCATTTTGCATTGAAAAGTACAGGGTGGCAACGGACTGGCATTTCATGAACTTAATGGCAAGATGGCTGCCGTGTGAATATGGTCTATAATATATTATATAGTTTCACCAATTAATTATTCTATTCAGTCATATAATATATGATATGATATAATATATCAGATTACTATCTGCTGATTGCCCTCTTTTCTATACAAAGGTAAATACCTAATAACCAACCGCAGGCCTGTATAGTTTATTCAGTTTGAAATAAATCAATTCAAACTCACATTTCTGCTCCAAATATTGAACAAGAATTTTGTTAACGTGACAGCTCTTGCACATGTTTTTGGCAAAGTGTACTTTTTGAGTTACCATTTTATTCACATTCCCAAGATACTGGCTGAGCCTTGATCATTACAGTCAGTGTCCAAAACCCTGCTCCACCATGTGTTTGTTCTCATAACACACATACAAAAGGAAATAACACAATGCAATCAACATACAGTACATTTTTGACACAGTCATACATACAGATGACTGTAGATACGTTGTCTCGGGGAGAGTACCGTTCTATAAGTGTCTTTGTTTTGTTTATGTATTTATTTGGACTGGAGTAAAGTGTTCTCACAGTCTGTGAACCCTGACATATACCTGTGGTGAGACTCTCGTCTGTATTTCTTCATCGTCACACCGTCCATATTGGCTGGAAGTTCTGCATAGTTCTGTAAGCGGTCGCTCCATGAAGTCGCCATGTTGAAACCTTTACAAACTGTTCCTGTGAGGAATGGAGAAGTATCAAATGAACTGAGGCTGCAATGATATGGAAGAAATAAATGCAAGTGACAGCATGGTGACTATTTACGTTCCGGGTAACTGTTCGTTTTAATCTGCTCAGTAACATGTGTCTGGGTCAATACACACTCAAGAAAGACCAAAACAGCAACAGGAAGGATATACTGTCTGCAATATTCAACTAATAATCTAACTCATAGCTTTGTCTGGGACTTTAGACGTCACGTGACATAATACCTGGTATATGTCTATGATATAAAAATCACACCCGTGTGAACTGAGTGGTGCAACTCCCCTCTCTCCACCCCTCTCCTCTCTCTATCTCTCTCATTAGCAGGCAACAGTGCAGCACTAATACTATCTCTCTCTCTCTGTTTCTGGCACAACAGCGCCCCTACTGGTACGGTAGTCATAGTCATACTGGTGCTCATGAACCAACACATACATAGGCACACACATAGGTGAACACGGACATTGCTGTTCCTTGGAGTGGTTGCACCACTCAAAAACAATTAGATGTCAAGAGCTGCACCCACTGTCTACAGCAATAAATATAGCGGTGGTCAGACACTGATTTCTGAACACCGCAAAAAATCTCGCCTGCCACTACTTACTGCCTTGTCAATCTTATCAGCTACACCCAGACAACTGGACCACAAGCAGAGCTCACCACCAGGCTGGGCCAGGCGACAATGTTACTTTAAAGTGCACAGTAGCATCCTCTGTGTATCTATCTATAGGTCTGTCACAATTATTACATAATCGCCTAATCGCAATAATTTGAGATAGTCACTTTATTTAGCATAATCTTCATAATCATTTCCATTGAAAGATTTTATACATTTTCCAAAAATAGTACAAATATGAAAATCACACATCATTATATTATTTTTTACATTTTCTTCAAAGTATATTATTGCCAGTAGTGTACATTCAAGTCATTTGTCGTATCTGCTGCTGCTCTGGGCAATTGAAAAGTAAGAACCAAACAAAAATTCAAAGTTGTATTCATATGTTCCATTGTTCAATGCCAAAAACAATTAAATCGTTAATTGCAATTATTAGAACTTCAATTTCTAGTCGTGAATCGAGACGCAACCATTTGTAATTCTGACTGGAGGCAGTGGGGGGTGTACAGATAGACAACCAAATGGACCAATAAGTTGTCCATTTGTACTCTCCCAGGCAGAGTTACAAATGGATACAGAGGATTTCTCATTTTACTGCAGGCAAGCAGAACAGCATAACAAGCTGTAAAATGCAGGGTCACAGCTGTCACACTGTGCTGCCACACAGTGCCAAGAGTTACATCCACATTAGTGACACTAATCGAATTTTAATTTATATGAGACACATTTTATTTAAACAGTGGTTCTAAAAGTGGGATCAGTGTTGGTCAAACTATACCACTTATACTGTAGTATGGTGGCTACTGGGTTTTTGCATAATATTACAAATAGAACGATTTGGAACATTTCAACAACACAATCTTCTCTTATGGTTCCCTGTAGCCCCTCTCGGAACCCTACATAAAGCTTTTATGAAATTTGATAATCAAAGTGTCAGAAACTTTACTACATTTGGGTTCTGCTTGCGGGGCTAGGTTCCCTGCTGAAACAAACGTGTGAGAGCCACTGGCCTGTACCAACATGACATCATGAAGCCGAGAACACGTCACATACTGGTAATAAGTTTACCTATAGTCACAGAATTCGATAGGTCCTCTGCTGTGTGTGTGACACATAGCAGTAGTACATTTCTATAGGTCTGGTCTGACAGCTGTGTCCCCGCAATGAATATAAACTGAGCATTGCGCCAAGCTAAGCTAGCCAGCTAGCGGACTCGGGAAGTATGCAAAGTTATATTTAATGAAAGGGAACGCCTGCATACTAAAATTTTACTGACGCTTCAATGCGACAGGGTGACGTCTGGTTTAATGTGTAAAATGCATTCGTTCCAAGAAAGGCAAACAAATTCGACAGTTCAGTTCCACTCACCCCTGCTGAATGTAAACTCCTTCTGCTTGTGTTGTCAATGTGATGGATATTAGTATACTGACGGAGCATGCGCAATGCCGAGCAACAATTGGGCAGATAGAGATACAGTAAATAGAAACAAACAACACACCACTCACTGGCCGACTGACAGAGTGACAGTGAGTGATAAAATCACATGTCTTTATGCAGATAGAGATAGTCGACCCCCCGAGGCCCCAGCTAAATTAGGAACAGTTTAAACGGGGCCGGGGCACAGAATTTAAGGAACTGGTTGGAATAACGTGTTTTCTTCCACGCGCTATACGTCCTACTGGGGAAACTCCCCCCTGTCAGGTGATAAGAAGTGGCCTGCTCACGAGCTCAGTTCGGGGCTCTCCCCAGGTTGGCAGAAGGAGAGTAGTGCCCAGGATTACAGTTTACTTTAGGGCGGCACCGGGTGAAAATTGTGTGTCATGGGATAACATTTTAGAAAAACAAAACAAAAAATTGAAAATATTTTCAGAAATCTGTGGCACCAGAACTGCTATGACATATATAGCCTGGGGACCCTCTCTCCCCTCATAAGTATTGAAGGAACAACGTTTGGCTCAATGGCACATAAGAGGACATAGTTGAAGGTTACAGTAGTTGGAATAAGTAGAAGACTAGACAATTTAGTTTTGTTATAGTTTATTGATGAATAATAAAATTATTTTTGCATTTCTCATCCAGAGAACATATGTGCACTTTAATAAATTAATCTGAAGTAAATAAGAACGTTATAACATTAAGGCCCGTTGTGTAATAAATTATTGGAGGAGCAGAGAGAAAAACGGCAACATAAGCTATATAAGTACGTATAGCCATACAAAGTCTGTGGCCAAAGAAATGAGAGTGAACTCAAACTAAAGGGTGCACTATAAAGTCCTTAGCAGTAATCTAACTCTGTGTACAAAATACAAATCAAGCCATTTGATTCCATTTGTACAATTAATTCTGAGGATTTAAAATATAAATTAAAGTACTTTTTCCTCAGAAGTCCAGGTCAGCTCAATAGGGGAAAAACACTTCTTTCTTTAATTGCAAGAAAGGCACAAGTAAGCAATTTACAGCCTTTATCCTGTATACCTAACTCTGGCCTTTAGTTTAAATAGTGCCAAAAATATAATAGATCTTTTTGCAATAATTGATTTTCAAAGACACAGCATAGATTATTCAATCTTGTGAAAGGCTCACTGTATGGGTGGAATTATGGTCTCAAACATATAATGTAAAATCTCCTTCAAAACAATCCAAGGCACACTATAGGTTTATTTGAGTCTAATGTATTTAAAATGACCTAGCTGTGATGAGGTCCTCAGTCATCGGGGTCATCATTGTCAGCAGTAGCAGCTTACAGTACACACCTACAATATTGTGTACACTAGTAATACGTTGTGTGGCATATGCTTCTCTAATAATGTATCAAGGAAGTGATGCATCCTCAACAGAAGGAAGGAGGGAAGAGCAATGAATGGAAGGTAAGAAGAGAGAATGTTTAACCTTATGTAAAAGAAAAAAAGAAAATATATATATATGCTTTTTATTTGAACTGGACATGTCCATTTTACAATTATTTGTTCTGTTCAATGGGGCAGTGTGCAAATGGTTGGCGGTCTGTGTTTGTAGTATGTATGCTACAGTATATCATTGACATTTTTAACAGCAGACATTTATGTGTCCAAGACAAGTCTATATTAGTCTTGACTTAACTTAACCACATGCAACTTAGCGTCCCTATGCTAGGCAATGGGCATGTCATTATAGGCAAATATTCTGCAAAAAATCTACAAGCTCGCAACAGGTTGTGACGCGCCAAGTCAGGGTTGATGCTTCCTTTCCATTTATTCAATTTATAAATATGATATATTTATAAATCTATAATATTGTACAAATACCATATTGCCTTGTAAAAAAATGCATTTTAAAGCTTGCACAAGAGTGCTTTGGATCGTTTTGAAGAAGACTTGCGTTTACATGTATTCAATTGAGACCATATTATTCCAGCTCTTCACAAGATGGAATAAACGCAGCACACCTGATGTATTCAAAGAGCACCTGTACTGTATGTGACGATCACCACAAAGACGCAGCAGCACTTCTACACCACGGTCTTCACCCACACTTACACTGTAAAATCCTTAATGTTCATTTAACTCGGAATGTACCCATTTGGTAACATTTGTACAGTTAAACCGATAAACTAACACTGAGGAATTTACGGTGTATAGTGATTTTGGACTATGTGGATTGATGGTAATTAATGGCCTTGGTGGACCTTTGCATGTTTAGCCAAATGCTGATTCCATTTGGAAACACCATTTCACAATTTCAGATTGACAGGTTCCTCGAAGTCACCAAAACATCTTTGTTAATAATGTTAAAAATGTATCATCAGCACTGCTTGTGCATGGGATATAACAAAATCGATCTATGATTTATTGTGATTTGTTAAACAATAATGCATGTTATACTCTATACTAGCATGTTAAGCAACGCAGTTATTCACCTTTAAAAATAAAAAAAGAACATAAATTCAGTGGATTTGTTTCTACTTTCATTTGAACACATTAAAATACATTTTAAGACCATGAAAGCCTCAAGCACAACAATGTGCTGGAAAATCAAAATCAAATGGTTGACACAGTTTGGTGCATATTTCAGGAGCATCTACTGTCTGTGTTCAAGTTACTGTAGGTGACAATATTCACATGATGGCATTCACAACATTCAACAGACCTGTTGCTTTTACATGAAAAACAAACACTGTAACCTTCCATGTTGATAACATTAAACTACTTTGTTCATTGCTATGGGCTATAGAGCATAGCAGTGGACATGGATTTCTGGACCCACTGAATCTGCAATTCTGGCATTTATTAAATGTAGTATATCATGTCATTAATTATTCAGTCCAGAAAACCACACCCACTGCTATGCTCTATATCTCCTCTGCTAGCTAGTGGTGGAGGAGGTAGTATGCTTCCAAAATCCTGACCAGGTAATTGACACTAAAAGATGGGACAGTTACATAAAAAAAAAACTCTCTTCCCCCCCAATGGTTGAACACTGTAGCCACCTAGTGAAAGTGCATGTACAAAACTAACATCTCCATGGTTAAACCCTTTGGTGAGCTGACCGTAACTATTATAAGTTAATGGATTTCATATGGATTATAAAATGTTGAGCCTTTGCATAATTGCTTAAAGAGACTGCAACAGTTTGTGTAGTCATATTTGCAATTGGGGAGGATAATACTCCTCTTACTTTTCGGTTCCTTCTTCCTTCTGAACTTCCTGTGCACATACTGTAACACATTGGACCATTTCCCACAATATAAGCCTTGTGGGCTGACATCCTTCATATCGCAGCCGTTAGGCTTTATATTAAATAGTCCCAAACTGGATGTGTCGTGTTACGCAGGCAGTGAAAGATATCAGTCCATTAGCCTTACTTGCTTAATGCACTCAACCCGTATAGCACCCAATAAATAGATAGGGTTTGTCTTTTTTTTTTAAACACAGAAGGATGAATTAAATTAATATTCTATGAACTTTAATTAGATAATAATAATAATAATGTTCATTAGGGCGGGTTTTGTTCATAGTTCATACCTCCAAATCACCACCTAAAGTGTTGGAGGTTACATGCAGAAAGACATTCAGCGTGGCCACTGCCAATTCTTTGATTGCTTTTGACTCAACTTAAAATACTGCAACACACTTAGGCATGCGTGTGTTTCATGCTTGCCGTACAAAATGCCTTCTGGAACGCTGCATTCACTCTGCATTAAAGCTACTAGCAATCGCATTGTTGCGCTACTGTCCAATAGCCGACGGGCTAGCTGACAGTTGGATGAACTGCCATGTACCAACACAGGTATGTGATTGTTGTGTGTTGATGAACGAGGTAACTAGGTGAGTGTAGCCAACATCAACTGAAGCCTCATTTATAATTTGTCGTGAACCAGTGTCACAAACTGAACATAGCAGCGCGATGCATTGTGTGCTTGTTGATCTGCTATGTTTTGGTGCACGACACAGGCGTATAAGTATAAATCAAAACAGTTTCCCTGGTCAAACAACATTCTAGCGACTGTTGCATGGCGAGGGTTAGAACTTTTGCTCTGTTCTTTTTTTCTGTTCTTCTTCCATCACCCTTCAATCAGGTCTCATGCAATATTCTTCTTCTTCCCTCTCCCTCTCTCCCTCTCCCTCTCTCCCCCTCTCTCCCCCTCTCTCTCTCTCTCTCTCTCTCTCTTGTCCATGCAATGATATGTATGATAGTGTCTTGGGGATGACAAACATTGATTTATGTGAGCAAAACGTTTCAATGTTCAAGTGAAGGATGTCTCTGAAAACTTGTAATAATCCAAGTCATTTTGTGTCACAGTCTTGACTGGGACTGTCCTGCAGGTCCTTTACAGAGAGTCAGTCAGGGATTGTGGTTGGTAACTGTTTGAATGAATGTGCGTGTTTTCAAAAGTATGTGTACGAGTGTGTGTGTGTGTGTGTGTGTGTGTGTGTGTGTGTGTGTGTGTGTGTGTGTGTGCGTGCATGCATGCGTGCATGTGAGAATGTGTAGCTGTATGTGTATTTTAGAGGGCTATGTCAACTCAATGTGTGGAGGTTGACTGAGGGACTCCACACTGCCTACAGCAGAGGGGTGACTGCTTGTGGACCCCTCTTCCTCTGTCCGCAGGAGGTCTGAGGGGCTGGTGGCGGGCTCTGAGGGAAGAGACAGGAAGTTGGCTCCCTGGCTCAGGAAGCTGAAATGCTCGTCCGATGGTCCCAGCTTGCACTCGCCGATGAAGAGTTCCGTCTCGCCCCAGTTGTCGATGTCATCGTGAGCGTTGCCCTGGCTACTGCTACTGTTACTGAGTGCAGAGGACAGGGTCGGGACATGGGCGGGTGAAGGCAGGCTGAGGTTGTGCGCCGAAAGCGATTTACCTCGATTGCATCCCCAGTCCGAGGGACTCTGGTCTGGACTTGAGGAGAGCAACAGCATGGGGTTGACTTCCAGGCTCAGATGCCTCCGCCACATACTCTTGTCTTTCAGGTCAGGTGTCCCCCTTCCCCTCAGCTGCACCGTTCCTGGAGCAGGGTTCATCTCAGTGACACCCGATTCCTGGTCGTCATCAATGCTGGACTCCAACACCACGGAGGGGCAGAGGGCTCGCTCCTCCTCCCTTTCGTCATCGTCATCCTCTAGGCCAGGGTCGGGGCGCCGAGGACGCCCAGGGTGCATCGGTGGCGGCAACTGGAGGGTGAACCCTACCGTGGATGGGGGTGGGGGAGGGAAGTCGGGGAAGTGAGCTCTCTTGGAAGTGCTATTGGGAGTTGTCAGGGAGGGGTACGGGCTATCGGGTGGGAGGAGGGGTGATGGGGTGAGGGAAGCCGTGGAGGGAGGGTAGGATGGGGGCGCAGAATCTGGGGGGAGGTCATCGTCGGTGGGAGCCAGGATGAGACGCAGACCCCTGGGGAGTTTAGTACCATTGCCTCCTCCCCCCATGGACTCACCTCGTTGGCAGGAGGTCTGGTAGTCAGAGTTGTGTTGGTGGTGGTTATCAAACTCAAACAGAGGTAAGGAGGACAGAGTGAGAGCTGAGGGGCCTTTCTGGAGGACTTGGCGATATACCTCCAGCAAAGAGTCCAACTTTGATTCTATTGAAGTTACCTGAAGAAGAGAGAAAAGGGGGTGGAGCATAGAGTTATAATACAATAGAGAAGACACCCAGAGGAAATCCTGAAGCGCAATGGACATAGTGGCCGAAGAAGGTATTGCAGTTTGGTAAGGTTTGGTCCTCAAACACATGAACGCGCACTAGGCTCCGTCCACTCTGCCGGTCTGTCGCGCGTTCATGTGTTTGAGGACAATCCATCCAGAATGCACACTGCTCCTAAACCGGAAGGAGGAGTGGATTCGCCTCATGCGCTTCTGAGCAACTCAATGCAAGTGGACGGGAGGAGAACTTGGGTGTCTTCTCTATTGTATATATACTCTAAGGGGTGGAGAGGGGGGTCAACAAGAATGTGCAAGTAGAGACGGAAAATTACTGCTATTATATCTTAACCCATTCTGGGCGGGAACCTCTTTTGGTGTTTTACCCCCTCAGGCCGGGAACCCATTTTTGGGTTCTGTACAGCATGTATATTGTATAGTATTCAAAAATTACAAAAAAATGATGCTGCTATACAAATATTTGAAGTTTTTCAGAAAACTTAGGTCAGGCTTTAGAAGGCGTTTTTAGAATCGGCCTTAGGCCTAAATGGGTTGGTGGTTTCAGAGTAGACTGTATGGCTTTGGCCATCTTATGCGTCACTTACATGTGTGATTATGTGCCTTAATTCAGACAATGAGACATTATGGGTTGAATTAAGTATTAAGTAACTATAATTAAGTAACTATCACATGTGGGAGCCAGGCAGATATGCCAGGCAATGTTTTTCCTCAATAAACAACCAAAAAGGAGGAAGATTTAGACCCAGTATTGAATTGGCAACATGGGTTGGCAATTCTCCAGGTGGACATGGTTAGATCTCCAGATCAGGAACAGTATAGTGCTTCATTCCCAGTGATTTAACACTAAATATTTGTGAAATTGCAACAGTAATGTTCCCAGTAAAGGTGTCAGTTTCTCTGATTTCCAGAAATCACAGAAACTTCCATTTACTGTATATATGTATGTGTTGGTAGATGTTGGTCATCATCATTTTTCGACCGCGGTCGAGATCATGGATTTCACAATGCCACGCCAGACTTTCCGGTCCTTCATTGCTATCCCCAGTTCCTGCTTACTGTGCATGTGTCCCTAGCGATGACATCAGGGAATGACAGTTTTCTACCTCTGGTTTGCTTTGCATCACTGCTTTTTGCAGATGATGTGGTCCTGATGGCACCATCGGTCCAATACCTTCAACTCTCTCTGGAACGGTTCGCAGCAGAGTGTACGTCGGCTGGGATGAGGATCAGTGTCTCCAAATCTGAGTCCATGGTTCTCAACAGGAAACCGGTGGATTGTGCAGACAGTCCAAGTAGGGAATGAGGCATTACCCCAGGTGAAGGAGTTTAAGTATCTCGGGGTCTTGTTCACGAGTGAGGGGAGGACGGAGAAGGCGATCAGCCGGAGAATCGAAACGGCAGGGGCGGTATTGCAGTCGCTGTACCGCACTGTTGTGACGAAAAGAGAGTTGCTCGGTAGGCTCTCTGCCTACCGAGCAATCTTCGTTCCTACTCTCACCTATATGGTCATGAGGTGTGGGTCATGACCGAAATAATAAGGTCGCGAATACAAGCGTTTTCTCCGACAGGTGGCTGGCATAGGGTGGGAAGCTCAGTCACGCGGGAGAGACTCGGAGTAGAGCCGCTGCTCCTTCGCCTGGAAAGGAGCCAGCTTAGGTGGTTCGGGCATCTGGTTAGGATGCCTCTCAGGCGTCTCCCTAGAGAGGTCCTCGATGCACGTCCCACTGGGAGGAGACCCCGGGGCAGACCAAGGCGCAGATGGAGGGATTACATTGACTCACTGGCCTTGGAACGTCTCAGGATCCCCAAGAGAAGAAGGGATGATATAACCTCATTGTCAGCTATGTAGCAGTGGCCGGCAAACTGTATTCTTCTGGATCGGACTAGTGAAGAAACACGGGGAAGGTTGCCGTATATTAGATTAGTCAATGGGTGTCTCTTCCAAGAGAGATTTTGCACTCTCATTAGAAGGCGGGTGTAAGTGCCATCCAACCGTTTCTCTAATTTCTTTGAAAGTGTCCATGTCCATGTACATGACCTAGAATTTCACATTTTCGCAATTACACTGCCAGAATGCCTATAACAGCATGGAGGTACACACGAATTTGACCCTGTCATGGTCAGTTTTGCCATGATATGTTAGGGGTGCCACGACTTCCCACTCAGTGCATCACTCCTGCTGGACCTCGACGATACGCACGGTTGACCGGTCGTGTTGTTCTTGAGATACACTGGTGACACACACGTATGCACATATGTATGTAAGTATGCAAAGATTTTCACATTTATAGTATACCACGTACCTGTCTCTCTACCTTACACACTCGTCCCAGCATGCTCATGTCTTCCATTGCGTCTCCGTCAGACTGGAGCTTGTCCCTCATTTTCTTATCATTGGGAATCTGTCCTTTACCAAGGATCTGGTCCACCCTGAGTAGCACGCACACGCACACGCACACACACACACACACACACACACACACACACACACACACACACACACACACACACACACACACACACACACACACACACACAGTCTAATTATTATTAGACAATTGTTAAAACACTGTGTCCAGAAACCCCAGGTTGGTTTGAGGGTATTCCAAAGCAAGTAACAACAGACCTAAGGCTAGATAAACAATGTTACTGTTAGGGTTAGTGAGACAGAACACAATACCACTGCTGTTGAAACCTTGGAACTCCAAAAAGTCTACATCTATATCCTTGATTTCGAGGTGATTCATTTTAGAAATATTATTTGGATACATCTGGTCATCTGGGACAACTTGAATTTAATTTAAATTATGCTTTTCTAACTAACTAATATATGAGATTATACCTGAAGTAATGTCTTTGATGATTTTTCAGTAGTAATAATATCAACAGCAAGACAAAACCAACTGTCCCGCATTACCTGCTGTTAACTTTCGCTTTCTACATATTATATGTACATATACAAACATACGCAATTGCTTGAGTGGGTTCTTGGGCCAAGAGTTCATGAAACCACCCTCAACCATGCAAGAAAACTCAAAACACCAATACTGGAATTACAAGATTCCGTTTAAAACAGCAGTGATGTAAAAGTACTGAGAAAATTAACTACTACGTTAACCCAAAGCTATGGCATGTTGTTAGCATATCAAATGAATCACACACACACACACACACACACACACACACACACACACACACACACGCACACACACGCACACGCACACGCACACACCACATCAGTCACATATTGGATCGACATGCATACCGATCGACATGTCAGCCTCCGCTTTGGCTAGATGCCTTGTTAGATTTAGCCCCCTGTGTTATAGTACAATAGGAGGCCAATATGCCACCTCCAACATGCAACGATCTCCAAGAAAGGCTCACTATTTAGCAGAGTCCTTCCACGACATAGATACAGTACATAAATGTTCCCAGGGTTTTGGGAAACATTTCTAACATTTGCATTTCTCACACACAGCAACTCCACTACTGCACACCAGTTAGTTCTGCTCAGAGCAAGCCAAAGCCCTCTAAATAACAGTTATTATTACTACTGTATGTCTGTGTGTTTGTGGGGGGGGGGGGGGGTGTCTCTTTGGGGTCTTAATCAGAGGTTCTCAACCTTTTCTGAAAATCTTGAAAAGTGTCCGTGGCCCACTCATCTGACCACTTAACACTGCAGCCTTTGGCTGATGGGTGGCCCGTGTGCATTTTCAGAGCACAGCTTATTTAAATTCTGTGTTCTGGCTTGGCTGAATGATACCAACATATACTGTGTACAATACAGTACCATAAAAGCTCCTGTTTAATGGAATAATAATTAAATATCAATTTCCCAGCCACCATGACATTGTTTTTTCTCACATGCCATTTTAAAATATTACATTTTATTTATATTATCATCACAATCTCAATGATTTTGTGGGCCACGGCGCACAGGTTGAGAATCACTGGTCTAAATGAAAGGAATCCAAATAACCCTGCAGTGCAAGAGGGCTTCCTCCTGGTGTTGTGGTTGTAATAATACTGCAGAGCAGGAGAAGACACGTTCCTGGATCTGCCGTTCATGCTGGGCCCTGGGCCCGCTCCACTGGCCACTCTGTGTAGGAGAGACACTGCGTCAGGTTTAAAACACACACACACACACACACACACACACACACACACACACACACACACACACACACACACACACACACACACACACACACACACACACACACACACACACACACACACACACACACACACTAAGCACTAAGCACACTAAGCACTAAGCACACTAAGCACTTACTAAGCTTACTGTAACACATGGCCTTAATGAACACATATGCACTCTCTGACCTGACGAAGATCTGTCAAGATCAAAACGTTCTTTTGGTCATTCTTTACCAAAAGAATGGTGTGCGGGCCCTACCTCCTTCCACATATGCACTCTCTCCCATATTACACTCAAACGCAAACACTAAACATATTCCACGCTGCTCATTCGGAAGCAGCACTACAAACACAGCATCCACAACGCTAGCATCACTCATGACAGCTTCCCGACAGCTGCAAGAACAACTTCGAAGGAGACCAAAATGACTATGATTGCTGACTAATAGCTTACAGTATATTCAATACACCATCTCTAGCCCCATCACACATAATTCCTGGGAACAAAGATTGCTACTACTGTAGGTTAGTTGCATTCATTTGGTGTCTATATTAGTCGCTGATTAGAAAACTACAATCAGTGTCGTCGTGGCTAGAAATCCTGGGCCCTCTGACAACAGGCCGTTTAATAATATCAGTTCAACTGACACAAGAGTACAAGTATTTTATACAAATGTAAAAAGTACTCTGGAGTACAACGGTGTACCTTGCCAAAAAGAACAGGTGTTCAAGTTAACAGCGAGACACATTGCTACTGATTTTCACCTAACCTAAAAATCGGTACTTTTCGGCAAGTGCCGAATTATTATGACATATAAATTAGGCTTTAGTCTACTTCACTGTAACCTACAATGAAAGCCGAAAAGTGAAAGTGAAATGAAAGTACGGAATTAATACTATATCATTTGTTAACAGACTAAATTCCAACTACAGTAAATGAGGTCATTAGGGAGCTCATTTGTGAATCAATCATATAGTTTCCCATATGAAAAACATAACCATTGTTATACTACAAGCTCTTGCATTTGTCAGATTTGAAGTTTAAATTCCAACCTTGCACAACAGCATGGTCAGAACAGGATTTTAAGCAGAGTGTGTTTTTGTGAAGAGAGACGTTTGTAATTTTTTGCAAACTAAGAATATGTTTGTGTTATAAAAGGGGATAATACCAATTTTCTAACACATACTAAAAATCCACTGCACTACACACTACCAACAGAGACACATCAAAGTCCAGTCCAAATACTGTGATGGGATGCGATGGAACTGACAACATTAAAGCAATGAGCACCAACACAGATGCAGTGTGATCTGAACCGTCCTTAATTTTCACAACCATGAATCAAAACAGCTTTGAACTCCTTAATGACCTTTAGACCTTTTAAATTAGCATTGAGGCTTGAAATTTGCTACAGCCAAACCTGGATCAAACTGTATTTTGCAAATATTTTTGGCTTTAGCCGTTTTAACCTTCTGGGGGTATAGGCTACCAGATAGGCAAGACACAGCGGTAACTAACATAATGCAGAGGAATTGTATCTGTGCTACATGAAACCAACATTCACCTTCACAAATAATACTCTTTGACCCAGGTCAGGCTACACTATCAAGGTGCATTTGGTTATGTTAGTTGGGGGTGGGGGGGGCAGGCGGATGGAGCAGGACGGGGTTGGGTCTAACCCCGCTGTGGAGGGCTTCCTTCGGGCCTGGCTGTAATATAAATGCAGGGAAGGGGAGGAAAAGGTCTTGGCTCGGCTGCTCAGGGGCCGCTGGGCAGGACCCACAATGGAGTCCAGTCTGAGAGAGAGAGGACACACATAAACGGAGTGAGAGAGAGAGACACGTACACAGTGAAATCCTCCGTGTAAATTTGAGTCTGAAAGTGTATGAATGTAACTACATTCTTCATGTGGCTATTAATGATCCAAATACTACGGGACAGAAGTCCCAAGCCGAGTGTGAGCGTGCTCTACGGTCAATTAAGAGATGGACAGACGGGTACAGACTCTCAACAAAAAGTCTATAGAAACAGTCCACACTCACAAGGTATCTTTTCTTTGATTTGTGTATTTACCGCAACAGCAGTCAATGACAAACAGACGTATTGGCTACTCAGACCTTCATCAGGCAGCGTTTGCCCCGCTTATATAGCTTTTTTGCAGTAGTATATACAATCACGTTACAATACACAACAGTGTATATCGCGCAAACATACCTCAACAACAATACAAAATAGAATCTAATCATTAAGTATGGTAATACACAAAAAACATTATCAGTACTTCTCAAATTACAATCCCACAAGAATGGGTTTTAGGTTACTATAAAAATAAATTCAACAATAATGAACAAATTAAGTAGCTGAAAAACTTGAGGACTTAACATAAGGAGACATTACTAGCAATGACCTACTCCCTATACTGTTATATAAACCATGTTGGAGTTTGTTTGCCAAACTGTTCCCGATATTCTATATTGTGTTAATAATAATAATAATAGCACTTCCCCTTGGGGATATAGCAAAGGCCCAGTAATAGTGACCAAAAATGCACAAAAAAGTGACTTTATATGCTGGCCACTTCTGAGGGTAAGGTGGATATAGTGTGTGTGTGTGTGTGTGTGTGTGTGTGTGTGTGTGTGTGTGAGAGAGAGGTAGCGAGGTACTGCTCAGTTTCAGCCATTATAGGAAGCCGCTCAATTTGGAAGAGGCGTTGTTTCCTTAACCATGATTTATGTCTGCTGCCCTGTGTCCGACATGTCAGCTGTACTGGATGGATGCTTTGCCGTCCATGCACGTTGTAACTGGCTGCTCTCCTATTGTCAAACTGCACTGGCAGTGTTTATGTCCTTTGTACAAGGTATTCCTGTACTTCTCATTATGTGGACATAAATAAACATTACAAATGTGTGTGTGTGTGTGTGTGTGTGTGTGTGTGTGTGTGTGTGTGTGTGCGAGCGAGCGAGCGTGTGTGTGTTCGTGTGTGTACCTTGTCTGAAGACTCTTGATGCGACAGAGCATGTCCAGGTGTCCAGCAGAGTACTGCTCTATGACGTCCTTCACATCGTACGGACGCAACGTCTCTTTAAACTTCTTCTTAGCAACGTGAAACTTCATGATCCTAGAGAGAGAGAGAGAGAGAGAGAGAGAGAGAGAGAGAGAGACAGAGATAGAGAGAGAGAGGAAGGAAGACAGTAATCTCTTGTTGAAACTAGCATTTTTGCCAGAATGTGTGGTTACTAGAAACAACCACTAGAGGGAGTTGACCACACACGCATCAATTATGCCCATTTGTTTTTAGATCAAACTCAAAGCAATCATTATTCAACCATCTTCAAGGGGTATGTTATGGGAGAACAAAGTCTTCTTGCCCAAACAATTACAAACTTTAAACCCATTATTTAGCAACTACACCTGGAACCCCTCTGACTCCGTACTGCACAAACACAACCACCTGGTACCGCTCCGGCTCTGTACTGCACAAACACAACCACCGCTGGGTGAATAATATTGATACTGGTAAGAGGATCAACCCAGTTAGGCTCACTCTGGCTCCCTAATGGCTCCCGCCCTGCTCCAGTTGCCTGATTTCCTCACTGTCTACGTAGAAACAACAGCGAAAGACGAGCCGATGCAATAACAGTCCCGGCCGGGGAATCAAACCCGACACCCTGGGAAAGGCATAGGCACCTGGGGAATCCTGCTGCCCATGGAGGAGGCCTGCTGGGTGGGCACACTGGCTAGGCTTACTGGGGAGGAGAGAGGAAGCAACAGCCGTAAGGAATGGGTCAAGTGGCCTTAGGGGTTAAATAGGCAGGGCTGAGGTCAGCGAGAGATTATTATTGTTGCGTACCATACAGAAAGACATATTGACATGTGGTAAAAAATAAATAAAAATAAAACATTCAAGCTTAAGGGAGGAGGTTTTTGTGACCAAAACATGTCAAAATAGGCATGTAAAAATTTCCAGGGTTCAAATAATGATTATTTGTCAAGTGGTTTTTAGCGTTTTAGTGTTCTTGTTTGCAATGTGTGTTGATATTATTTGAGGGGGTCAGGAAAACCAAGATGGTTTGGTTCTCACATGATTGCAGTAAGCTGATATAATAACCAGTTGAAAAGACAGTGATACAAAACACCCTGCACGCACTCACAAACACACATATATCATGTGTAGCATGCATGGTTCCCATGGCGTGTGTGCGGGACGGGTGTTCATCTTTCTTTCCTTATTTCTATGCTCCACCGCTGTGAGGGCTCAGAGTCATGCCTTAGGTGTTTTCAGCAAGGGGTCTGGTCTGTGTGTGTGTGTGCGTGCGTGTGTGTGTTTTCGGAGTCCCACTGATTCCTTTTCAGTGTTTCTTCTTCATGTATTTTTCAAACTAAATCCATGTCCATCACAGCGGGGGATCTGATCTGATATTAACATCATATAGTATTTCTCCCAGCCGGAGGGGAAGATATCATTTTAACCGCATATGTTGTTGAGCAGAGTCTCTCTGGGCTCTATGCTAGTGAACTTTCTATTCTCGCTGTGCATTAAATATTTTCGCTGAAAACAGACGATCGTCAAACTATTTTCTGTAAATACGGATGCTGGGGCTTAAGTGTCCAAAACCACCATCTTACTCTGGGTCTACAACAGGTAAAGAATGTACTTGAATGCATTAGAGAATACTGTACATTCCTGGCGTACAACATATGTGATGGATACGTGCATCAAATACATAAGCAGAAGGCTTGCTGCCATATGTTTACAATATCCCCGGTATGACACTGACATGTTCTACCATTTCCCCATGGTCTTTCAAGTCATTCTCCATTCTGTCTGTGTGTGTGTGTGTGTGTGTGTGTGTGTGTGTGTGTGTGTGTGTGTGTGTGTGTGTGAGTGCATGCGTGCGTGCGTGCGTGGGAGAGAGTGTCTAGGCTGTTAGGAATAGCAGAATGTACAGCAGATGAATGAAAAGACACAGAGCCTGGTGTTTTATGGAGTGTCTCGAGCCAGGCCTTATGTTTAATTTATACTCGCCGGAAATAGCATCGTAATGTGACGTGTTATGATCGTATAAGTCAGGCATTACGCCAGCTTAAAGGGTGTACAAGAGTGCATGGGTGGACTATGTAGAACTCTGTCTGCACATTCTATTGACTGGAAAAAGGTGCCCTTCGTCCATTCAGCCGAATTTGCTTGCCTTGTCTGGCACCTACTGTAGTTGATCGAGTTGAGACTGAGAGAGCAACTGCACGTAGCCAGTAACAGAACGTTACTCATTATGGCGAAGGGGCAAGCATGTACCGATGCAGCACAAAAACGATTGCGCAATTTGCGCTAGGCCGGCGCGGGTCGGAAAACATAAATAAAAACCTAAATAAATAGACCAGTCGATTGTAATAGTGTCCCCCAATAGTGTGGGGACATTCAGACCCTTCTGACCCCCCTCCTGTGCCTATGATGCTGTGGCAGTTCCTCTAAAGGACAAGAAACTCTGCAAGAAAAATGTCTCAAACGTCACACTCACCTGACAGCTCTGATGACCCCCTTGAGTGAATTTGAAAGGTCCTCCACGGTGACATCACAATGGCAACCCCTCTCATCAAAGGAATCCTCCGTGGTCATGGCTCCGTCTACTGGGAGACAGACAGGGCAGATGACGCGTCAACTAATGTGCCCTGCCTCAGAAAATCACTTCCAGTCTCCAAAGACATAAAACACATTTTGGGTGCAGTGTGTAGCCATTTCTCGGCAGGGATCTCTGAGAATGTTTTAAAAGTGATACATTTTTGGCTTCTAAGGTGTGAGAATTTATGTGCCGCTTTGGACAGTTGTCTTGAGGAATGGGTAATGTTCTGCCAGGCCAGCTCACACAGTGAAATCTGGAGCATTGGCCGCGTTCGTTTAAGAATTTAATGAACACTAGTTTTGCACAGCATCTTATGCCTTATGACTAATCTTATTTGGTATTTTTTATCATTTTGAAAAACATTTTAAACTAGTAAAAATCGCCGATCTGTACAGCATACATCCCCAGTACAGCCAATAATTAGAGAGAGAGAGAGAGAGAGAGAGAGAGAGACACTGTATGAAATTCATTATGACAGACAGACAGAGATCATTATGATGGAAAGAGAGTGCAAGTGACGGAGACAAGGGGGGAGAGAGAGAGAGAGAGAGAGAGAGGGGAGCATTGTTCATGTTGTGGTCTGATCCACTTCTCATGTAGCGGGCTGGAGAACATGACATGTGAAAACTGACAATAACAGCAGCAGGTACACACACACACTCGGCCGCACACACACGCACGCACACACAACACTGCAGCTCACCGTCAGGGGCAGGGCGGGTTTGGCCCTTCAGACGCAGTGAGGGCCTGAAGCGCGTGCGGTCGTTGAAGCTCCAGCTCTTCTGCACCTTGGCGGGCCCACCTGTAGTCACCTCGGCCCCGCCCCCACTTGACCCCATCATGCCGCCGCCGGTTTCGTTGCCAGGAGAACAGCGTGGCTGGCGGTCGTTGACGGAGGTCTGGCGACTCTTCATGCTCTGACCACGCGGGCTTGCCATGCGCACGCGCTCCTTAAAGCTGAGCTTCTGACTGGATGGAGAGAGACAGACAGAGAGCCAGGGCGGGGAGAAGGGGACCCCGACAGAGAGGCAAGAAGAGCGGCGGAGAGGTGGAAGCAAGGACAGATTGAGGAGCAGCAAGAGAGGTGAAAGAGGAAGAGAGACCGGGTGAGGAAGAATGGGAGACACAAGAGGAGAGAGTGCAGGACAAAATAGAGAGAAGATGGAATTGTGATGCAAAGAGAGCAAAACAAGGTAGGGAGTGTATAGGAGAGAACGACAGACACAGGGAGGGAGAGAGGGAGAGAGAGAGAGAGAGAGAGAGAGAGAGAGAGAGAGAGAGAGGTTGAAAGAGACAAGGGGTTATAGAATGGGGTTGATAGAGATAGAAAAAACAAACAAAGAAAGAGGTAAGTAAGAGAGGTTGTCAACACCTATTTCCCCTCAGAGAGTGTGAAGAGTTCAGTGCACAGACACAACTCTTTTTCCTTATTTCCTTCAACCCAAACATCATCCATCCATCTGTCATGCTCCAAAACCCAAATAACACAGACCCAGCAGCACTTCACTCAGACAATTACTGTAACACCAGCCACCACGCAAACACCGCTTAGAGCCTTATTTACTGTATGCTTTGGCTCAAAAATGTCACACAATGAAAACAAAACAAAGTTAATACATAAAAAAGATAATACATTGTTTTTGTTGTGACAGTTTTTCACCAAAGCATGAATTAGGCTTAAGACTGGAAAGGCCAACACTGCATGCTGGTTAAACTAGAGGTAGAGAGGTAACGTAAGGTAACTTCTGTGAGAGAAAGTGGGTTGCTACAGCATAATGCAGTTTTCATAAATACAGTGGTGGATCTCAAGTTTGCCTTTACAAGATCATGGATGTGGCATCAACGATAGCCTGAATAGCGCTTGATACATTCAATGAGAAAATGACAGGGTTTAACAGTGTGGGAGTATATGAATGTTCTTATTGAAACAAGAATGTTTATTTGGTGGATTAAAGTTTATTTAATGCCCTGGAGCTACATTATTTATTATATTATATAATGTGCTTTGTGATTTATTTATAAAGCACTTAAAAGTAGGTTGCAAAGTACTATCTGCAGAACACATTTTTAAAGATGACACTTGGGGAAATCCACAAAGGGAAAACTCAAATTTAAAGTTTTGACTCTTATATGAATTTTATTGCACCTTGATGCATGTAGACAAAATATACAATGCAGCAGAACAGTCAAACATGAGAGGATGACATGCGGCCGATGAAAAGCAGTGATGGACAGTTTCGGTATATCATTTAATACTGAGAGTGTACAAAATTAAATGGTTACATTTATACACTCTCAGAGTTACAAAAGGATAAATTAACAATGAGGAACATCAGGCATGAAAGTAAGACAAAAGTGGGTCAAAAGTATTACATATTTATGATGACCGTATGATTAAAGCAACTATATTGGGGAAACATGCCCAAAATAATCATGTAAGACAGAGGTGTCCAAACTTTTTTCAAAGGGGGGCATATTAGAAGTATTAGAAGTACCCAAGGGCCAAATACATCTCCTCGACTTACATAATGTGCCTTTGGACTATAACAAAGTCACAATGTTTTATGTAACTATCATCATCATCAATATTTAATAACAATGGTATTTTGTTAGGTGCGTGCTGCTGTGAACAAAACACAAAAATAACTCAGCCAGTTTTCAGCCTTATTTCACATTACCAAATGTAGCCAGGCGTGCAAGGTAAAAACATGAAATAAAATAGCCTTTCTTTGACCCCTTCAGAATGAGACAACAAGGAACAAAGAATCCTTTGTTTGTTTATTATACTCTGGGAAATGCCCAGGTTAATTAAAAAACTTCAATGTAAAGCCGAGGGCCATATAAAATCTTTGGTCACCCCTGATGTAAGACATCATATTCATTGAGATTCTACTTTGAAAAGAAAAAGCGAAATAAAATATAAATCATAAAATCTTTAAGATTTGACTTTGAGATTTCAATCTCCAAACTAGGGCGATGTCCGTTATGAACAAAGCTCGTTTGCCCCTCCGGTTATGCAGTCAAGTGCAGTAAAAATAAAAAATAAAATAAAATGTGGCGGTCAACATAGTTCAAGTATTCCTCTATTCTCTGTAAACAGCTGGCAAACGGCATTATGGGACAGAAATGAGAGAGGTCAAAGATCTGAGGTCAAAGATCAGGGATGTGCTGGCGGCTGTCTTGGATGAGGTCATGCAAAGAGTCCTGCGACAAAGGCCACTGGTTTGACAACCGATTTGGATCAAGGATTTAAAACACTGGCATGTAAACAAAGTTTATATATGCCTAATTAATGCTATGTACTACGACCGCCTCGCACGCTGGATGTAAGCATTTATAAGCTCCCGTTGCATTGCGCATGCAACACATTGTGAGCCTATAGGTCATATGACGGAGTATGAATCGGGCTTAACACTGAAACTTGGGGTTATACAGTAGGTTTCAGTAGCTTCAATTATCAAAGAAAATGGGCTCCGATATGTCCTCTGCTCTCTCTGTCTCACCGGGACGTGGAGAATGTGGATGAATATGCTACCTGCATGTTGACCAAAAGCTATATCAAACAGCCACATTTTGGCATAGAGACTTTCCTCTCCCATATGAGAAAAGAAGAAGAGAACGTTTTAGTATTAAATATTCGCCAAATGACGCACCCAAAATAGGGACGTCAGGTTGTATGTGTTTTTAAGTGATGTTCCCATTCACAGGTGGACAGGCAGCATATAAGTATCAGACACACATACAGGAAGCACTCTTCAATGCGACAATGCGGTTAGTTTGGTCATTCCCACAGGTCATATGACTGAAGCCTAATTTATACTGTTGTATGACAGTATTACGTTCTGAAAATAGCAGACCTACAAGCTCACAATGCGTCGCGCACGTAACACCGCCAAGTATAAATCAGGCATTAGCAAACAAAAGGATGCTGGTATTGAGTGGTGGGGCGGGGGGGCTGGGGGGGTGTTTACCTCCTATATTTCCAAAAGATACGTGTATACCTTCGGATTCGGGAGAGCCTCCTATTTCTACGACCCTTACTAGAGCGCAGGAATGAAGGGATGGATGGAATTAGGATGGACGGACGCATGGACCGATGGAGGGTTATCAGGGAGGAAATAAGGAGGAGAAGGAGGTTAACAGAGAAAGAGGGAGGACAGAGATGTTCTGTTCTTTGGTTAAAACCTGTGGGGTTGGGTTTAATGATCAGGATTTCTAGTGTCAATAATTCAAGGGTTTAGATCGATAGGATGGACTTACACACACACATGACCACATTCTCACACCCATTGTATCAAACAAGGTGTTGAGTTGGGACAGGACTCGATGACGTGCCCCTATTTGCAAGTGTAAGTATTTACATCTACTCAAGTATTGTATTTTAATTACAATTTTGAGGTATTTTCCAATTTTCAGTGATGTAATTATAGTCCTCACCGGCACACTTGCCTATTACAGGTTGTTGTGAGTTGCTGAAAAACTGTTGAAAGATAGTGGGGTCCCATTGCTTCAAATGAGTGATGCAAGGCCAGATTCTTCCCCCAACTCCTCACTATAGTACGAGTTCAGACTAAAGATATGCACACACCACACACACACACACACACACACACACACACACACACACACACACACAGCGCTGAGGGCAGCGCCGAAATATGGCTGCAGCTGTGTAGCTCTGATTGTTGTCTCTATCCCCGTAACTGCAATGAGTGCCTGCACAACCAGAATTTTACCCATGTTACTTGTAATGTGTTGTGAAAATAAAGTCTGATAAAGTCTGATTGACACACACACACACACACACACACACACACACACACACACACACACACACACACACACACACACACACACACACACACACACACACACACACACTAAGCACTAAGCACACCTTTCATACCATTCCATGTAGCCAGTCTAAAAAACACTCAATTATGTCCATGTTATCCTCCATATCATAATTCTAATTGCCAATATCCAGCATTCCCTAGCATACCGGTAGTCCCTGATTTATTGCTTTGCTCTTTTGCTTTTGCTCGCTGTGTACATTTTTACACTTTCCATGTTAAATAGACACTGGGGACATTGCAGCGTGCACCTACCACAGAGCAGCCTTCAGTAAATGTGTAATTAGTTAGCCACAAAAGAAGTTCATAAGAAAGCACAAACATGATTAATTAAACAGGTTGGAGAGTCCAATTAGGCATTGTGGGAATTTAGAATGAATATGAGGATGCAGCGGTTTAATTTTAGTCTATAATGGGACGAGTGTAATCGTTTGTGTTAGTCTCAATGTTTGTCTATGTCTGCGTGCACATTAGCGTTTATGTCTAAATAGCTTGAATAGTTACATACTGTACATGCATGTGTACGAGTGTACAGTATGTGAGAATGGGAGTGTTATGCCAATGTGTCTGTATGTGTGTGTGTGTGTGTGTGTGTGTGTGTGTGTGTGTGTGTGTGTGTGTGTGTGTGTGTGTCGCGGGGGGGGGGCTGCATGTGTGTGTGTGTGTGTGTGTGTGTGTGCGTGTCTGGCAGTCTTAAATCTAAATGCCAGAAAAGTTGTTGGCTAAACACAAGGCCAATAACCATTGCCAAAGAAGCACTACACTGTAAAACCAATAACATACTAACATAATTAAACTCACAAATCTCTCTGTACCACACACACACACACACACACACACACACACACGCTCTGTCTCTCTTACTACCACTGCCTTCTTATGAGTGTCTCTCTCCCCTCACTTACTCCCCCTCCCCCCCTCTCTCTCTCTCCCCCCTCACTCTCTCTCCCCCTCACTCTTTCTCTCTCTGCTCTCTGAACTTTGCTGTTTACCCTCTGCATCATCATTCTTTTCTCTCTCTGTCTCTTGTCTGTCTTATAACATTCTCTGTCCCGTGCCCTCTCCATCTCTTTCTCTCTATATCTTTCTCTTTCTCTCCATCTATATCTGAGTCTCTCCTGCTCTATTCCTCTCTCCCTCTGCCCTTCGCTCATCTTTTCTTCTTTCCATCTTCTCTCTTGTCTTTCCCTCCCTCCCTATCTCCCCCTCTCTCTCTCGTTGACTTGTTTGATGAGTTACATAAATACCAACCGAATGGAAAAAGTGCGTCATGGTGCACAGACATGGTACAGACTCCTGTCTGCACGCATGCACGCTCGCGCACGCACTCGCACACGCGAGCGCGCACCCACACACACACACACACACACACACACACACACACAGATCACCCCTCACAGATCACCCCTCACATTAAAAGACAGAGAGATGAGCCACGGTTTTTCTTGTAACAGTCAAGTGCACCGAGATAGATGTGAAAAGAGGGAAAGATATCTCTTCCTCAACAATGATGTTCCAGTTTGTAAAATTGTCACCATTTTGACTGTAACGCTACACACAGCATAACAGTATCATTATCCAGAGTGTTCATTTAACCCTGAGAATATTAAATTACATTTAAACATGTACATTTTCATGTTGAATTTACACAGGTCAGTTTTCCACTCCCGCATTCTGAGAAAGCTGTGTGCATTGTCTATGGCAGTTGTTCTCAACCTTTGCTGCATCTGAGCCCACTTGTAAATCTTAAAAGTGTTCAGTGTTAAGTGGTGAAATGGGTGGGCTGCATGTCTTTTTAGAGCCTGTTTACAGTATGTTAATAATGATCACTCAATTGATTGTGTTGCGACTTGGATCGATGGAACCAACGTATGATTGAGGGGCGCTATCCCCTGCAATGGCTGTCTTTCAGACATGACATCATGTGGCAGCCAAGTTTATGGAATTTTATTGTTTGCCTTGTTCATGCGCCCCCCAGAAATTAGCAAGTTCCCAAAAATCAACATGCCCTCCCAAAAATCAGCATGTGGCAGCCAAATCTATGGACTTTTTATGTCTGCTTTAAGCATGCCCCCCCCCCCCCCCCCATGAGGCGTCCCTCATGTGTGATTTTTTATGTTTTAACAGCAATGTCCGTGTCAACCGTGTGTTCAACTGTGTGTTCAACCGTGTGTTCATGTGTGTGACTATGAGCACCAATACCAATGAGTACCAAAAGTGGCGCTGTTGTGCCAGAAACAGAGAGAGAGAGAGAGAGAGAGAGAGAGAGAGAGAGAGATAGTGCTGCACTGTTGCCTGCTAATGAGAGAGAGGGGGGGGGGGGGGGGGGGGGACCACTCAGTTCACACGGGTGTGATTTTTATATCAATGCTATCCTATCATTAAAATCTCAGTGTTTGCCAGTTATTTGGAAAACCACTTGCAGTACCCGGTCCAGAGGTTGAGAATCGCTGGACTATGGAGGTGAGTGATCTTGCTGCAGTGTGAGTCAGAGCCAGCAGAAAGTGTGTGAAAAGGTTGAGGAATGTTCATGTTTTGTGGTGAGACAGAGCAGAAGCTCACTGTGGTCTGAACTAGGCATAGGCATATACACAAAGGTGACATGGATGATTCAGAGGTTTTCTACACATCCCTGGATACAAAAGGTTGCCTCCTCGGGATATGGGAAGGAGATGGGGTCCCAAAGACTTCAGAGGGATGATTTAGAGAAGAAGAACTCATATTCTAATAATGTAAACAGTGCATTGCATGGTGGTGTGTGTCAACGGCCTGAGAGTGAGTGTCCCACTTGATTAAACTGGAAGAAATACTGAAGTTCATATCGGAATAATATCAGATCAAAGCTACTATAGCAACACATTTAATAATGGCTTGATTGATATTAATTTACCAGTGGTGGAAAGTACATTTAGCCTACTTATTTACTGTACTTAAGTACACTTTTGAGGTATTTGTACTTTACTTGTGTATTTAAAATTTCCAAAACATTTACTTCTACTCCACATCTCAGGTCCAAATATTGTACTTTTACTACACTATTTGAAAACTTTAGCTATACTAGTTACTAGTTATATTTCGATTATTATTACAAAACATACATTAACCACTTCAGCCCTACATTTCAACCATTTGAAAATAGCAGATCTACAAGCTCACGATGAGTCGCATCACGAGGCATTGTGAACTTGTAGATATGTCATAAAGTTCAATTCCTAAGCATATTATAAAGAAATACAGTGTGGGGCCATACTGCCATATACTCCTCGCCTCCTCGCTCGGAAGCGCAACTATAGACTCTAAGTGGAGGACATTAGTGTGAAATTTATAGTATTGGAATTTGAGGGTGCGTTCGGAAATGTGCCCTGAACACACTGGTGTGCTCTCTTGTCGTTCGTTTATTCAGTGCACTCGGTGCGTTGTCGTTCGAAAATCCAGAGCGCTGCGCACCGGGTGTGCCGAGTGGCCGCACTGAGCGACCCTACCCTGAAGCTGGGGTTGTCCAGTGTGATTCGTGCGAATGCGTCACAGCTGTGGTCGTTCGTAAATAAGGCACACTGAACGCACTCTGTGACGTCACCGCCCACCACACTCAACAAACTGACCACAATCCCGGTGCGCATTTCCGAACGCACCCTGAGAGAGGGAGAGAGAGAGGGAGAGAGAGAGAGAGAGAGAGAGGTATGGGTATCTTACAAACCTGTATGTCGTATCTCCCTGTTCTTTCCTTCAGGTGTTAGTGGATGTAGAGGAGACAAAGGGAGAGAGATCAGTTTTCTGTCAGATTCTACAACATTCCACTAACAAGAAAGGCAGCAGGCAGAGCAGAGCAGAGGTCACATGATGTCACTTACAGCTCAACGCAAGAGAGATGTTTGCAGGGACAGCACCAGCAGCAGCATGCACCAAAAGATAAGCCATGCAAGGTTAGGCTATGAAGCACATGGCTAGCAGCAGGAAAAAGGCAAAGAGACAGATGTGGTTGCCTATACCATGTATCATTGTGTGTGTGCGTGTGTGTGTGTGTGTGTGTGTGTGTGTGTGTGTGTGTGTGTGTGTGTGTGTGTGTGTGTTTGTGTTATTGAATAAAGAAGATTCTGAATGTATTTGCGACCAAGCAGAACACAAAGATGGCAAAGGCGCACAGTGTAGATGTACTTTGTCATGGACGACAGGATGTTCTAAATGTTCTGACATGTTTCATGTCCACCTGTAATAAAGTGAATGGCAGTAGTGCACCGATCTGCCCTTGTGCACCAGGGAAGCTGCTCAGTGGCTATAGTGGGAGAAGAAAGCTCTTGCACCAAGATTGCTCCCACACAGTAAAACCTTGAGCCCTTACAACAGTGTTTTTCCGAGTTAACTGAAAGATCAGGATTTCTGTGGTGCAGGTTCAAACATGTGTGACTACATTTCATCAGTGTGAATCGGCATGGAATCGCTGCGGGAAAGCGCATGCATGCTAAACCACGATGCATAAATATGACAAGAAAAAAGGTTGGAAGAATAACGAACGAAAGTGCAGCAACCACGACAATCACATTCACAGGAGACGGAAACGTTGCAGCCACTACCGACGAGGGCGTACAGGCACCAACGAGGAGCAGGCTGAAAGGGCGCAGGAAAGAGGAGGAAGGGGAGTACAGGGGTTGATGTAGCGCTAAGCGGCCATGTTGGTGAGTTTCTCTTGTTACCTACTTGGCGGGGCTGCAGGTATGCAACGCCTTCAAATGAGGCTTCCAGGTTGCTATGGAAACCGAGTTCTCATCAGCAGCATAACTACGCCAGACACACTACGTGCAGAGTCGACAGGATGAATAACAGATGGGGGGGAAACAAAAGTAAATAAAATATAAGAAGAATGAGGGGGCGGGGGGAAGGGGGGGTGGTAGAGGAAATAAGAGATGGGGGAAGAAATAGAGAGAGAGAGAGAGAGAGAGAGAGAGAGAGAGAGAGAGCAAACCGAAAACAAAGGGTCAAAGGTGAGAAATGAGAGGAGGAATGAAAAATAAAAACAAAAAGAGGAGGATTAGTACTTCGGGTGGTGTTGAGGCATCGGGGGGAGGGAGGGGAGGGGGAGGGGGAGCGTTCAGGGAGGAAGGTGGTGGTCGGTGGTGGTGGTGGAGGGGGGGGATACATGCCTGAGGGGAGGGAGGGCACTTTGGTAGTGATGCCAGGTGGCTCGGAGGTACGGACGGGCTCCTTCTGTGGAGTAGAGACGCCAAGCTGCCTGGGGAAGGGAGAGGGGAGCCCGACATGGACAGGCAGACATATGGACGAATGGGACGGACGGAGGGACAGACAGAGACAGACAGACAGACAGACAGACAGACAGACAGACAGACAGACAGACAGACAGACAGACAGACAGACAGACAGACAGACAGACAGACAGACAGACAGACAGACAGACAGACAGACAGACAGACAGACAGACAGGAGAGGAGCAATGGCACAAAGATAGTGAGGGAAAAGGGGCTGTATATTCACATGCATGGTGAATGTGTGATATATTTGCAGACAGGCACACAGAAAGACACACAACAAATATACTGTACACACGCACGCACGCACGCACACACGCACACACACACACACACACACACACACACACACACACACACGTGTGTGCGTGATACAGGTTATGTTATTAAACACAGCAAGCCAAGCTTTGCAGTTGTCTGTCCACCTGTCGAAGGAAACAAGAGGAGAGACCGCGGAGAGCAGACACCATTGAAAGAACACACATGATGGGCAGAACAAAGACAGAATGGACAGAAGACACATCCAATGCAGAAGACACATCCAATGCAGAAGACACATCCAAGACAGAAGACACATCCAATGCAGAAGACACATCCAAGACAGAAGACACATCCAAGACAGACATCCAAGCTCATTGGGTTAACGGGCCACCCATTAAAACCGGGAAAGCATCTGTGTCATTTTAGATGTTAGCTAAAAAGCATTATTTTATACTTTGGCTAATCAAATCAACTCAATAATAAAACTACATCTCATCTTATCTCTCAACTCATCTCTCACTGCAGTGTCATTTATCTATTTGAAACTGAGAGTCTTCTTCTTCGAGTCCGTAGCAATCTCAGATGTCGTTCTGCCAATATCGGGGACAAGGCCACAGCTGATGGGGTGGGTTCTGCCAGGTCTTATGGACTGCACGGGGGGCGTCGGCACATTCCAGTAGGTGGGACATTGTCTGTACTGATCCACAGCTGCACGTGTCTTCTGTTGTGTAGTTCCAGACTTTTATCAGTGCTTTGCACCTCCCCTGTCCCACACCAAGTCTATTGAGTGACTTCCAGGTTGTCCAGAGAGTGAGAGTGAAAGTGTACTGTAATCAAATGCATGTCCATGTGATTACATTTGTACTCTCGCACACTGAGGATTTTACCGTATAGTATCCATATTATAACTGTAAAACTGATATATTTAGGAAGGGAATTAGCCAATCGGAATGAAGTATGAAAAATCGGTGTCATACATGTTCATCACATCACGAGTCCAGAGTCGTGATTTATGCGATTGTGAATTCCACCTTTGGGCCTTCCGGCCTGGCGGACATATCGATTGCATTTGAATCGAGTCAAGTTCAAGCTTGTTGTTTCAGTCAAGTATCATAATATTAAAGGGATAATTCACTTTCATTTTATCGTCTACTCAGTCTTATGTGAACACCAACACCCCAGACAGTTTCAGGTTGCTTGATTCAGTATTTAGATATTTGATATTCATTTTAGCTTCCCCGTCCCCTTCCTATAGATGCCTTAACAGACGACGTCACACTGATAAGCACTAGCGTGCGCGCGCAGGCCGGCAGCACAGGGACCCTGCCTCTCATAACATGCCATCAAACTTTCAGATGCTGCTTTTCTCCTAGTGTGGAGGAAGAATGATTAGGATTTATATTGTGATCTCTTGCCCTTGAACACGCACCTGCAGCCCATCAAGTATAATTTATGCTCCGTCCCGCGATGGTAAAATTTAATTTCAGATTTTAATTTCAGATTTCATCTAAATACTGAATCGAGCAACTTAAAAACTGTCTGGGGTGTTCACATAAGTCTGAGTAGTCGATAAAATGACCAAATATCCGTTTAAGCATGGCAATGATGACAGTAATCCATCATAGTCCAAGGTATGCTGTTACTGTAAGTGAACAGTGTGTTTTCACACAATCATATGGCATCAGACAGGAGACAACAACAAAAGCAGAGCAGAAGAGTTGATGAGTAAATGGCAGGCAGGAAACAGGCCGTTAGTATCCAATGTCCGTTGTTCATACAACATACCTAATTATTCACAGTTTGTCAACGAAAGGAATATATCGGGTTTATTTGACAATCTCTATTAGAAGGAGAGTTTGGTAAACAGCAAGAGTGTGCGCGCTGCACACACACACACACACACACACACACACACACACACACACACACACACACACACACACACACACACACACACACACACACACACACACACACACACACACACACACACACACACTACCGGTAATCCACTAACGAGTGTGTTAAATGTTTATCATGTGCTCAAATTGAATTACTGTGAACGGCAATTCAAATAATGTCATTAAATAAACGCAATTTTCCATTTGGAACGGCAGAGACAGTAATATGGCTAATAATAAGGGATCCATTCACAATGCTGACTGTTAATTACCTTTTTAGAGTTGCATAAATGTTTTACAATTGGTGTGTATTGCAGTCTTGGACCACACAAAGTGAAGTAATGAGAGGGAATTACAAGCAGCATTCAAGCTGATTGGTCAACTGAAAATGTAACAAATTGTCTCTGTCGGGTGGAACCAAAACTGTTACTTTTCAGGATTCAAATTCTAAAGTAACATACAAGCTCAAAACGCATGGCTTTGCGCTGCGTTTGGAGCGTGTGCTCTGACTCCATCCATGTGTGCTCACAACAGCAGCCAAATCAAACTTTACGCATAACAGTGGATTACGTTATATCACATTTACTGAGGAAGAAAACAATACATCTTGTTTTATCATTATACTTCCTTTCATTATGTAAAACTGCACTTGCGAGCTCACATTATGTGCACGCTGCACGCACATGCACAGATGTGGAGCAGGTATTTAGTAAAGGATGACTCAGGTATTGTCAGTTAGAATGAGTTATGATGGAGGTGAGCACACTCTGGGAATAATTGGCATGGCAACTACTCATAAATCCACAGCATGTGTTGCTATTGGCCCTATGAGAGGACAAAGTCTCACAAATATGCACGCACGCACACACAAACGCACAGACAGACAAATGCAGACAACACAGACACATGCACACAGTCAAACTCAGAATCACATCCAGAAGAGAAGGGCCTGAATTCTCAATTCTGTGAATGCGCGTGTGTGTGTGTGTGTGTGTGTTCACGTTACCTGTATAAGACTGGCGGCTGGATTTCTCCTCTTCTCAAAGTGCTTCTGTCTATGCTGCTCCTGGACTTTCAGAGCGAAACCTGACCCTAGGATGCCCTACACACACGCGCACACACACACACACACACACACACACACACACACACACACACACACACACACACACACACACACACACACACACACACACACACACACACACACACACACACACACACACACACACACACACACACACACACACACACACACACACACACACACACACACACACACACACACACTCCTCTCCTTAATCTCTGTTTCCCTCAGTAAAGCTAATGTGGAAATTTAAATGAACACAGCTTAATCTAGTTACGTCAGTCTTCAAATAGACTGTGTATCGGCTGGCACAAAACCACAGTCTGTCAGCCAAGTTTAACAGTAACGAGTTCGATCTCGCTCCTCCTGCTTAATTTATCATGTGCTTATCTGGAAAAGCATCACACACACTCTCTCCGTAATCTGTATTGCACATAAAAGCACTACATGGTAAAATCACCAGTGTTAAATAAACTCTGTGGTTGATGTTTGTTTTTAATTACCCTACATTTTCCCATAAACAAATATCCAACAGTCCAAGCATCATCTAAAGTGAAAGATCATATCGTACCATATCGTACATAAAAAAACCTAAACCAAAACATATCCACCAAAGACAGTATCAGTTTGTGTTCACACCGAGTATTTGGCTGTGTATTAAACATTTACAGAAAATGTACACAACTGTGTGTGTGAGACTCACAGCGGGCAGGGCAAAGAAGGAGATCCCCAGCAGAGCGAAGCCGGCCGACAGCAGGCGTCCCGTCCACGTCTGAGGCGTCTTGTCACCATAGCCGATGGTTGTCAAGGTGATCTGAGAGGTCAAATGTCAACAACCAGTACTGTAAGCCACGAGATCAGCCGGTAAGCGCCATACTGGAACCCCTGGTCTTGGCTATGACAGCGCTGTGCTATACTCACTATGACAGCGCTGTATACTCACTGAATGATAACTGGCCACAGCATCTATAGTTGGTTCCACTGCCTGGTCCCATTTGCTAAATAGGTTAAAATTTACCGTCAAGAGTATACAACTGAAATGTATTAAATGAACACTCTTTAACACACTGAGATCATGTCTAAGCATTGCTTTGCATGCATTTTTTTTTATGTTTTTTTGTGGCTTTCGCCTTTATTTTATATATTGTTTTTATGGAGGGACAGACAGTAGGCTGACAGGAAATATGGGGAGAGAGATGGGGGGGAAGACATGCAGTAAAGGCCGTCGGGATCGGGAGTCGAACCCGCGGCACACTGCCAGACTGGATTACCAGTCGGGTGCCCAGACGGTTACGCCACCGCCTGGGCCCATGCATGCATTTTTAATGATTTGGGAGGAGTAAGACCTACTGGGGAGATCTCGAAAGAACGGCAAAAAACCGAGTGAAATGGAGGACATTTGTCAACGGCCTATGCACCCCAGAGGAGCAACGGTCAAGTCAAAGTAAGTCAAGACCTACTGTACACAAACGGCATGCCTGACTGAAGAAAAAAAAGGATCACACTACAAAGCTGAAATAAGCACAAATCTTAATTATGCTTTTCCTGTAATGAATAATGATAGCATGCAGTTGCTGTTAGGTTGTTTGTCATTTCATGAAACATTGAGCTGGTTAGTTATTACAACTTTAGTTAAACTAAAGTACTATCACATCAGAAGTTGTAAGAGAGTGGGTGAAATTATTTAGTGCAGGCTACCCACACATTGCAGTATCACTTTTAATAAGAATAATAGTAATACAAAAATATCACCTCTCAAAACAAATCCTCAAGTCTCTTGGGCAAATAAATCCCACAGCAGCAGATATCGAAGTTTGAGAGTGAATGATAGTTGCAGTGTGTTGCTTGTATGTCACCATAGTAACTGAACTATATATTGTTTTTACATTGGTTCACTTTCATGTGTAAATATACCAAACCTACAAATGAAACAACGCACGCACACGCACACGCACACGCACACACACACACACACACACACACACACACACACACACACACACACACACACACACACACACACACACACACACACACACACACAAATTTATTATTTTTCTCTCTACCGAGCTATCAATAGCTTAGGTTTATCACTGGTGAAAGCTACAGCACTCACCATTGTGCCCTCTATGACAGGGTAGGTTGGTCTTCTCTCTCTGAGAGGAAATCCAGGCACTGGCACCAGTTTA
>NC_137875.1:27039134-27134134 GCF_963924005.1 Protomyctophum bolini | reverse complement strand
ATGACACAGAAGGTTACCTATGACACAGATGGTTACCTAAGACACAGAAGGTTACCTATGACACAGAAGGTTACCTATATGACACAGATGGTTACCTAAGACACAGAAGGTTACCTATATGACACAGATGGTTACCTAAGACACAGAAGGTTACCTACGTATATGACACAGAAGGTTACCTATGACACAGATGGTTACCTAAGACACAGAAGGTTACCTATGACACAGAAGGTTACCTATGACACAGAAGGTTACCTATGACACAGAAGGGTTTCCTGGCGAATCGGAGGCGTCCCTGCCATCCTCGGTAGCGACAGCAGCAGCCAGCACTCCAGATCCTGATGATGTACTCCAGACCAAACACAACGATCATCACAAACTCCTGTAGTACATGCACGCACGCGCACACACACAAACACAAACACACACAGACAGTTAATTATTTACTGTAGTGTACACACATATACATTATACACATGTATGTACATCCTCTACACCAAAACTCTTTGCTGAAAATAGCCGATCTACAAGCTCACAAAGCGTTGACTTCTGAGCTCATACATCTGTGATTTTAACCGAATGTTCTCCCCAGAATGAAGTGGTTCATTGCAGTATGTATGTCAATCTGGAGGTGAGGGACCAGCTGGTAGCCAGGGACCAACTCATTTACGGTAGCTACTGTAGTAGACTGTTAGGAGTTTTACAATTTATGTGGAAGATGCAGAATTGGTTTTACTCGCTTCCTCCCTCCCTCTCTAAGACAAAAGCGAGAGAAAACAAATTTCTGTGTGTGTGTGTGTGTGTGTGTGTGTGTGTGTGTGTGTGTGCACCACTACCAGAATAAGTAGACAGTGGGATGAGAGGTCCTGGTGAGCAGGGATGGTTGAGAACACTGAGAGAACCAGACACCCAAACACCAAAACGAACCTGTAGGACACAGACACACACACACACACACACACACACACACACACACACACACACACACACATTATATTACAATACGCTTCTTAATACATAATCAAAGAAATCATATACAGTAGCGCAGTAGAAACACGTATGCACACACATGCGCACGTGTGCACGCGCACACATACACACACACACACACACACACACACACACACACACACACACACACACACACACTCATGTATGTAGCCTGCTGTACACACACACACACACACACACACACACACACACACACACACGCACTTCTAATTTTTATCTCTGTCTGACTGTTTCCCTACTATTTCATGGCATATGGCTGTAGGCCAGGCCATCCATGACAGAGATTGTCCACACTGCAAGTATTAAGTAGTATACATACTGTACACTATTGTATACTGTAGGCCAATCACAGCTCATGTTGCTGATATAGTGCTACAGTATGTGCATATAACAAATAGAAGCACTTCAGTCCGTGATAGACTCAATACCCTGGTGAATCTTTTTTGCATAGATGTTTCAGAAAGTATTTGGACAAAGCCAACTCGGCTCCTGACAAATTATGACAATAAACAAAACATTTTGGGCCGAACAAATAATTAGAAAAAATAAAAAAGGGCATCTATGGGAAAAATGAATGGGCAATTATCTTCCAGGCCGCTCGTTGTTCTGAAAGGGGGCGGGACTGCGACGCTCTATAGGCGGCCTCCGCGGTGATTGAACACACGACGCGGACGTTCTGGGGTCATTTCTGATGTTATGTTGTGTCGAGGTTACAACATTAACGCTTCTGAAGAGAAATAGATTTTTAAGACGGAGGGGGTGAGTATATAAACTTTCATTAACGGAAGCAGACGCGATGCAGCAGAAGCTCTGTTGAAAACGCAAGGTGGAGTGAGTGATGTCAGAGCAGAGGCATAAACGGTACAGCCGCATACTCCGCTCCCGGTCTTTGACCTGGCCACGCCATTGTGAACAGCAAGGTGCGAATATCGCCGCCCGTCTCAATTCCAACATAAGATAGATCACCATTTAGCACACTATAACCAGCGGGCAATGGTTGTGCACATATCTTTTGACACAGCAGTATCAACCATATTACAGTATTTTCACATTTCTGTATTTATCATCCAGACACTCGTTATAATTTAGCTATTGAAAAATAGCAGATCTACAAGCTCATAGCGCGGTTGTGCTCAGAGCACAACCTTAGACCTATGTATGTACCTGTATGTACTGTATGTATTTCAAGAAACATACATTAATAATACGTTGTTGGAAAATACTTTAAGATATTTTGCGCATGCATTATGGTTTTCCTTTTAGTATTCATCATTGTTGGCTGTTTATGGAACTGAAATCTAACAACAGCTGGACAAGTTGTCAACAACTGATTGAGTAATCATTTTAGGCCAATGTCAAAGGGAGATATCCGGCTTAGCTATTTAAAGAGTGTCTTTATTAATATTTAATACAGAGCAGTTACATTCTCAAACTGCCCATAGTTACTTGAGTTACATAAATGATAAGAGCTATTTGATAAGAGTCTAGTCTTAGAGAGTCTCTATTTATATTTCAGTCTTCTTCCCATACAGTATAACATTGTCTTATCGCCTCTCTTTTCATCTTGGTATTCTCTCTTTCCTTCAGACTTACAGTACTTTCTTTAACATTATGTAATCCCCCCCACTCGCACACTCGCAGAGACGCGCAGAGACACACACACACACACACACACACACACACACACACACACACACACACACCTCCTATTAAACACTATTTTTCTATCAATCTTCTTTCGTCTCCTTTATATGTTTCTCTCTCTCTTTCTCCGTCTCTCCCTATCTCTGTCTCGCTCTCTCTTTCTGTCCTGGCCACAGCCAATCCACTTTTGATTGATGCCACAATTTATTTTCCATGGGATCTATGTGAAATATGATGGGGATGGGTGGGGGTGGTTTACTGGGGTAGCGTCTAGCCTGGCTGACAGGCCTCTACCTGGGTCTGAGTTATGGCGGAGGCCTGCTTGGATCTCTGACTTCCAGCTCACATCTGGATCTGATCGTGGTTTGCTCACTAATAGGTCTTTACTGTCATCCAGACAGACACACAGAAGGCATGGACGGCAGATTTAGTAGCACTGTGCATAGCGGTGTACTCTGTGTGTGTGTGTGTGTGTGTGCGTGCGTGCGTGCGTGCGTGCGCCCGCGACTCACCAGACCTGAATTCTGTTTCGATTTTTTTACGCTTGTACTGTATACTGTGTATAGGTTTGTGTGCTTTTCACTGTAAACTAAAATATGAATAATACATTTGTTTTTAGTTAAAGCCACAATGTCCAAGGTCTTCCAGAGAGATTTTTGGACTCATATCTTCAAAAGTTGCTTGTTTATCTACAGTATACAAATCTATACAGCTCCTTGATGTGAATGAATATAGAAAACATGATAGCATTTCTTAGAAAATGCACTTCTAGCGTTTGTAAGACCTTCATTCCAAGTAGGAGTGTAGAGTAAGTAAGTCCCTTCCCTATACGACTCTCTGGCCATCGCTCCAAGCATCCATCTCTTCTCCTTCCAAGCTGTGTGAAATGACCTCAGTCAACTCAGGACAACACACTCTGATTCCGTCTTTGTGTACAGCTTATCTCTGGCACTGTTGAAACTGTGAGTGCACACACTCCCTGGAAGCCAAGGAGGGCATAACATTGTCCTGTTACAGCGCCACCAGGAGGCTGATTATTGCAAAACACATGATTTATATTAATCCTACAGATTTTGTCCAAACATCACTCAGATCGCTACACAATATTTCTATAGTCATGTGATCAAGACAGATTTTCATATGATCCTGATTGGCAAAAATTGGCTTCCAAAGCGTCCGATTGCTGTGAAACTTTGCACGCACATTCCCACTACTAGGCCATGGATGGAATGCCACCCTACATTTTTCAAATATCCTCATGGTGGCGCTACAACAGCCCACTTCATGTTTTGGCCTATATAACACTTGAACCAGCTGTTGGTACTTACACACACAACAAACACCAACATTTAGTTATACAAGCCTTTTATACACTTACACAATCAAATAAGAACATGTGTACTCTTTCTATTCTACTCGCATAGATTTATGTACGAGTTGCTCTGCCGTACAGTCTCTCCCTTGATGATGTCATAATTCAGTGACTGTTGAACATGATGGACAACAGTGAAATCTGATCACCGTGGTGATGACACACATGGGATCAATGACATGGGCCGTTACATCGATCAATATCTGGGCAGATTAGCATCTCGATCAGTCACCGTCACCCGGAGAGATGGATGGATGGCGAGCGCTGTGTGTGTGTTTGTGTGTGACAGAGACGGAGAGTGCATGCATGAGGTCCTGTGTGAGGTCTTGTGTGTTGTGTGTGATGTGGTCTTCCTGTAAAAGTGTGAAAATGTGTGTGTGCCGATGTGTGTGTAGATAAGGCATTATGTGTGCATGCAGACATGCCGTGCATACTCTATCTTCTGCAGAAGACAGATAAGTAGAATAGAGTATTTATCTATCTATCCAACATATATCAATCTAATAATTCATGGAAAGTAAGACACAAGAGGCCTGCATTTTTGGGGTGATTCTTTTGGCGAAAAAGCGCGGCCAACGCAGGGGGGTGCATCCCCGCCTTTTCCTCCACTGCCAGACAAATACAAACAGGGTTTTTCGACACCCAATGGTGTGTGTGTGTGTGTGTGTGTGTGTTGGGGGAGGGGACTACTACAGTAAAGAGTCTTATTGCTAAAGTAATTAGTAACTAAAGTTATCAAATAGTGGTGTAAAAGATGTAAAAAGACTCTGAATATATTGAGTAAATGTACTTAGTTACTTATACACCACTGTTCCACAGATGAACCCCGGTAGTGAGAGGCTGGATATAGGTTGTGTGCTTCATAATGACACCCTGTAGACACACTGTACTGTAGACACACTGTACTGTAGACACACTGTACTGTAGACACACTGTACTATAGACACACTGTACCTGCTCATATACTCCATATACTGACCTTACTGTAGACACACTGTACCTGCTCATATACTGACCTTACTGTAGACACACTGTACCTACTCCATATACTGACCTTACTGTAGACACACTGTACCTGCTCATATACTCCATATACTGACCTTACTGTAGACACACTGTACCTGCTCATATACTCCATATACTGACCTTACTGCAGTACATATCAATTAGGTTATATTACCTAATCATATCATGTTAATTACCATGGTGCTGAGTAGTCTTTTTGTAAAAAGTTTTAATTAATGCATATCAGCAGAGCACAGAAGCTAGCATATGCACACACATGCACGCGCGCACACACACACAGCACACACACACACACACACACATGCGTGCGTGCAAAATATTGGATCTCTGCAGGGGAACATGTCCTACAGTCATGAGTCCAACACCCACACCCTACCCAAAACCCAACCCTAAAGCTAACCTCACAGGAAACCACGGGCTAGTGTGTGCTGACATTGACTGGCATAATTTTGCAAGTAATTTATGGAGTCAATATTTTCCTACAGTATGCATAATTTGTACTTTTGGTGTGCAAGTGTGTGTGCATAATATACTGTGTGTGTGTGTGTGTGTGTGTGTGTGTGTGTGTGTGTGTGTGTGTGTGTGTGTGTGTGTGTGTGTGTGTGACGGATCAGTTACGTGAGAGGTCAGTGTTTTCCAGGCTGTACTGCCTGGTATCATTATCTGTTTCCCTCTTTCTTTCTCTGCCAGCCATACATTCCCTTTCAATCAGGGAAGAGAGAGGAGAGGGAGAGAGAGAGAGAGAGAGAGAGAGAGAGAGAGGGAAGATGGAAAGGGTGAGAGATCAAGTAGATAAGTCTGAGATATGTTGCTGCACACACATGGTACTGAAGGATAGATGAACGGACGGTTAGGCAAACCTGACCTTTTGGAAACAAACCCAAACCCTTGAACTACAAATGAGATATGAATGAGAGAGGTAATAGAAATGAGAGCATGCATTATTCATGAACGCATAACATATGATTGAACTTTGTTTGTTTTTAAATTTGTACACAATTTTTTTACGTCATGGCAAAGGAAAAAAATACAGAAAATGAAAGAGAATAGAAGGAGAGATTCCATTGGGGGAAAATGAACAAAATTCAACCAACTTTCAATCAACAGGTGAGGAGACTTGCCTATTTTGTATACATCTTAAAATTCTACTAATTTACATACGCAGGTCGTACTACGGTAACATCTGACGAAGCAGGAGATGTTTCACGACACACTCCCCTGAAAACCTTTCACTCATTCATAGCCACGATGCAATATAGATTCATTTAAAATACAGAACCCACCGTTTAAACAGTAGACAGTAGTCTTCCTAGGGTTTGAGAGGTTTTACAGGCTCCCCTGACATCATTGACAATTACCGTGTTGTGCCGAATATAAGACCACTCTGATTATAAGACAACCCCCATTTTTCAAGACTCATTTGTGGAAAAAGAACATTGAATGTCAAATAGTCTAGTCCCTTATTATAATACAACCCTGTTTTTTAGGAGATTTCCATTGGAAAAAAACCGCACAATAGGGTACAAGCATATCGGTATGCAAGTGAATGGGACAGAGGCGGACATTGTACCGCTTGGCAAGGTCACTAGCTCGGCTATAGCGTCTCGTCTGGGCGTAGGTTAACTTAGGGGTCAATCCACTTCTGACGGCGGGCCGGTCTTGTTTTAAGTTATTTCACTGCCACATAAAGCTATTAAGGACTGTTTTCAATGCCAGTCAAGTGATGTAAAGAAGAACTAAAGAAATATGCAGACAAAGGTGCATCTGTCCAGTTTTATTTTCGGTACAGCCAACTGTCATGACATTCTAAACAGATACTCTGTATCCACTACTGCCTCTGCAATAGCAACGACAAGTGAACAACATTAAGAGCGATTACTAGTCAGCTAGTCAGGTCCACTTTTTTCTGTGCTGTGAGAATATGACACTAATTTGAGTTTGAGAGAGAGACAAGGAGATGAAGGCAGACAATATTACCTCTAAGCAGGATGCTTTCTCTCTGTCTCTATCTGGTTCCTGTATGTGCTCTGCCTCGCCTACCTTGAATTGTGTTGACTGTGCAATAGCGTGTGCTTATGCACAGTTTCATTTCCATTCACCAATAGAGCAGATAAAGTAAATTAGGAAAAATGAAAAGATCAAAAGGAGATGTGGGTGAGTGTTAGGGCTAAAGGCAAATCCTGCTGTGTGTGTGTGTGTGTGTGTGTGTGTGTGTGTGCGTGCGTGCGTGTGTGTGTGTGTGTGTGTGTGTGTGTGTGTGTGTGTGTGCGTGCGTGTGCGTGTGTGTGTGTCTGTTTGTAGAATCCCTGGCACTGTTGGTCCAATTAAGCTCACACATTATACATTATTTTTAGTGATCTTCACGTTTTGGCCTCAGGGGCAAAAACATTCAGCTTGGCGGAGACAAAGCAAAAAAATATTGCAACTTGTGAGACTACTGGAAGGAAGTTCAAGAGAGGTAAGTGATACATGGGAATGCAGCCTGGCCAATATGTATAGTATACATATACATATGTACATATGCATACGTAGTACATTTGTATGCACAGGCTGGTAATGTCAGATGCTAAAATGGAGACAGTCACATAACGTCAATATGATGTCAGAACAAAGACTGTTGTCGGCAGAGAGACAGGAACGAGAGAGACGTGAGAGAGAGAGACAGAGAGAGAGAGTTCTTGCCAAGCGTCTATTCACTAATCCTGGGTTTACTCAGTGGAGTGCAGTATCTTACCTGATGATGGGGACGATAAACCACGCGCTTATTTCTAAGCAACTGCTGCACCAAAACACAGCTGAGCCAGGGCAGACCTGTTCTCTCACAGCTGCTTGTTCCCTCTCCATTTACCGCACTCAACAAAATAATCGTTTAACTCTGAGAGTGTAAAACCCGGGCGGGTTGAAACATTTTCTCTTTGACGCAATTGGTCAGAGCTACTGTCAGTCAAAGGTCTCAAGCATTGAAAGTCACTGTACCAAAGCCCGCCCATATTGCATACCGTGTCCCGATTGGCTGCCCCATTTCTCTGGTGTAGGAAATGTGCGTACAATTGAGCCTCTCCAGACCGTAATCCGCCGGCAGGCAATTTTCTTTTTGCCAACGGCTGATTGGGTCTGGTTTATTAACCAGGCTAGGAGTGGACAGCCTTTTAGGGTACATTTTTACACTCTTGCTGAGGATCGTTCTGTGCAGTGGGGCTTATCAAACGAATCCAAAGAAATTAAATTATTGATGTTTAATTTCACAGTTTTTCTGTCCATTGAGTGAGTTAAGAGCAATGCATTTGATTAAGCAATCATCAAGTGAGTGGCATTAAGTGGCAATTATAAATTTAAATTATTCCATATTGTACGTACCATATTGTACGTACATAAAAAAGCTTGTAGGAACTAGCCGATCTACATCGAGACATGATGTGAGCTGGTAGATCGGCTATTTGAACTATTTTAGGTAGTAAAAAATGGCAAATTAGTTTAGGGATAAAGGACAAGGGGTGGCGCAAGATATAGCTCTTGGTGTAGAGGGAAAAAGGGTGGTCCTAGCACAGAAAGTACAGGCCCGTTTTTACAAAGAATAGAATTAACTGAATAAATGGTTTTATACTGTGTGTTGGTGCTGGGCTCACAGGTCAAGGAGCAGACAGACAGACAGGGTGGGGTACTGTGTGTTGGTGATGGGCTCACAGGTCAAGGAGCAGACAGACAGACAGGGTGGGGTACTGTGTGTTGGTGCTGGGCTCACAGGTCAAGGAGCAGACAGACAGGGTGGGGTACTGTGTGTTGGTGATGGGCTCACAGGTCAAGGAGCAGACAGACAGGGTGGGGTACTGTGTGTTGGTGATGGGCTCACAGGTCAAGGAGCAGACAGACAGGGTGGGGTACTGTGTGTTGGTGATGGGCTCACAGGTCAAGGAGCAGACAGACAGGGTGGGGTACTGTGTGTTGGTGATGGGCTCACAGGTCAAGGAGCAGACAGACAGGGTGGGGTACTGTGTGTTGGTGATGGGCTCATAGGCTGAGGAGCAGACAGACAGACAGGGTGGGGTACTGTGTGTTGGTGCTGGGCTCACAGGTCAAGGAGCAGACAGACAGGGTGGGGTACTGTGTGTTGGTGATGGGCTCACAGGTCAAGGAGCAGACAGACAGGGTGGGGTACTGTGTGTTGGTGCTGGGCTCACAGGTCAAGGAGCAGACAGACAGGGTGGGGTACTGTGTGTTGGTGATGGGCTCACAGGTGAAGGAGCAGACAGACAGGGTGGGGTACTGTGTGTTGGTGATGGGCTCATAGGCTGAGGAGCAGACAGACAGACAGGGTGGGGTACTGTGTGTTGGTGCTGGGCTCACAGGTCAAGGAGCAGACAGACAGGGTGGGGTACTGTGTGTTGGTGATGGGCTCACAGGTCAAGGAGCAGACAGACAGGGTGGGGTACTGTGTGTTGGTGATGGGCTCATAGGCTGAGGAGCAGACAGACAGGGTACTGGTGACGTTTAGGATGAAGGTGGAGATACAGGAAGAGACAGTGGGGCATGAGCCAACTTTCCATGATGTGGTGGGATGTATTGAAGAGAGGGGTGCAAAGAGATACTAAAAGCTTTTAGTGTGTGTGTGTGTGTGTGTGTGTGTAGTCTGCACACTCGCTTGCTAACTAAACCCAGACAGACACGCTATTGAGCAAAGCCAAAAGATGACAGGGTTCATGAGAGGATCTGGCTAACACACACACACACACACACACACACACACACATGCACACACACACACACACACACACGTAGACTAGACATGCATGCATGCATATAGACACGTGAAGGCATGAAGAGAATATACATTTTCATTCTCAAACATGCACATGCGGGCACGCACGCAAGCGCGCACACACACACACACACAGACACACACACACACAGCTGCTATCTGTGCTAATATGTGCACTAATACTTTTCCATGACTCCTGTTCAGTGCAGCACTGTGTAGCAGATGTGTGTGTGTGTGTGTGTGTGTGAGAGAGAGAGACAGAGAGCCAAGTCTTTAATGCCTGCATCAGACAGTGGCAACAGTCAATAACCGTGCATCTGCACAGTCTGTGGATGACTGGAAGAGTGAGCATTGTGTAAATGACATTTCCTTGAACTTCATTTCAAACGCTGTTTATTGCTTGATTTCTGAGAAATTACACAAAGTAGACGTAAATGCCTTGTTTCTCCAAATCAAGGGCTGAGCCAAGTAGACTGGATGTCCCAAAACCTGATCCAGTAATACGCAAAATGTTATCTACTACTTTACAATAAACTCTGTGCTGGCTATATAAACTACTCAGATACACTTTAAATTTCTTTCTGACGTCTAAACATCCCCCCTCCCATCCTTTTTCCACTTAGCTTAGCCAGCAATATCCTCTGTGTTCTGCCGAAAAGCATTACACCTGACTGTTTTCAAAGTCTTAGGAAATCCACAGGGCTTAGTGGGCAGCCTTGATGAATGCCACTTAACACGGTGAAAGCACTCTCCAGATGACGGCTTCATTGAGTTCAGAGATATGCCAGACCCTAAATACTGTTTGTTGCAGATCAATTGTTTGCCCTTTATACGTCTGCATTTTGGCAAGCCTGTTTCTGAACCCAATTTAATGTGTGTTTACAGTACTTAGTTGGCTGGGTTATGGTAAACCAATTTGCCCTTGAGAAGTAGAGCTTGTTAGTATAAGTCTCAGATCTACGAATATTTGTCTTTTATAAGATTTTAGTTCAGGTGCTCAGTTTAATTTCTATTGCACGTCGTGACCTCATAGTAGAGGCTGAGGCTCGAAGCGCTGCGCAAATGGTTCCTTTACTGTTAAAGCTGTAGGCATTCCAAACCCCATATTAGGAATGAGACGAGTAAATAACAAAAAAGTTTGTATTTTCATTATTATTATAATTTTTTATAGAATAAAAAATTGGATAAAGGCACTGCGCACACACACACACACACACACACACACACACACACACACACACACACACACACACACACACACACACACACACACACACACACACACACACACACACACACACACACACACACACACACACACACACACACACACGTCCCCTAGCACAGGGGTCTTTAGCAGGGGGTCCGGAACCCTGTGTTACTACAGGGTGTCTGCCACGTCTTTGTGATGGGGAACATTAGCTGAAAATAGCACAATTTCAAGCTCACATCACGCCAATCTGAGCTTGTAGAGCGGCTATTTTCATATGGGGAAAGAGCAGACCAAATACAGAGCCAATTGTCAAGTTGACTAAATATTTAGGGTTTAAAACTGTCTGAAAATACACATTGACATGAATCCAACCTATTATTAGAAAAGTCAAAGATAATGAAAAGATAATAAAAACTACACAACACTGATCTACAACAAACAAGTCTATGTATAGTGGGGGGTCCCTGCTTCATCTCTTTCTCAGCTAAGAAAAATGTTGAAGACCCCTACCCTAGCAGAGACATTTTAGCCTGTGACCCAAAAGAGAGTTTTGATGTCTCCCAGGGACCATGATATATCGCTTCTTTTATTTCCTCATGAACTTACTGGGAAACATTTTAAATTTTCTTTTAATTCATGAAAATGTTTCCTTTCTTTGGGAATGTTTTTTTGAAAATGTTTTGATAATAAACAAATTAACAATTATTAAAAACAAAATGTAGGAAACAAAAAATAAAGGGTCCCATAAAAATGTGCCGGCGACCCACAGATGGGTCCCGACCCAGTGTTTGTGAAACAGTGGGCTAAAAACCAACTGAATGTGCCAAGTAAATAGCACAGAAATAGTAAATAGACAGAAAAGCTGGGGTGAAATCATATGGCAGCAACTGAACAGCACACAGCGAGCAACAGAGTGAATTCTTGGGATGTTCTAATCAGAGGTTGGCGATGGAGTCCAGATAAGACAGGAAGTGGACAATAAGGACAAAGTAGCGTGTGTAAGTATTCCCTGGGCTGTTCTAGCTGATGAGTGGAGATGGGAGAAATGTGTGACCCACTGACACCATCGCACACATCAAACGCCCGCTCACCAACCCCAAGATTGGAATCTCAACTTTGATTGGTACAATTGAGGAGGAATCTAGTCTGTGGGTGTGTGCGGTGCGTGTCCAATTTGTGTGTGTGTGTGTGTGTGTGTGTGTGTGTGTGTGTGTGTGACTGTGGGTGTGTGTTTGTTTGTGTGAGCATGCCATGTGCGTATGTGAATGATGTGGGTGCCAGAGTTAGAATTAAATATTGTGGGGCCAAATAATTTCGCACACTTGTGTGTGTGTGTGTGTGTGTGTGTGTGTGTGTGTGTGTGTGCGCGCGCGCGTGTGTGTAATGTCAGTTGAGATTGCATGATTATGTGCATGTGTTTAAAGGAGTACTTCACCCAAACAATTTCACATTTTCTATCAATTACACACCCCATGAAGCCTTCAATTCACGGAGATTTTAAGATATGTTTTTCTGCTTTTATTTAAAAGTGTACAGTAAAGTGTACAGTAAAGTGTACAGTAAGCTGACAGGAGATGGGGAGAGAGATGGGGAGTGACACACAGCAAATGTCGTCGGGATCAGGAGTCGAACCCGCGACACGCTGTCAGGCTGGATTAGCAGCCTATAGGTGCCCGGACTGCTAGACTATAGCCGGGTGGGCTGCTCAGTGTCCATGTATGTAATGTACAGTATGAGTATCTACATTATGTCATGTGTATCAACAACACATAACGTGCATGGTGTTGCATGTCATTGCCCCTACAGTATGTATGTATATCTATATAGAAACCCATATGTTTGAGTATGCAGCATGATGCAGCTTGATTGACTCATTGACTTGAATTGGGCTCAGAACCAGAATCAAGTGAGTTCAGTGAGGGATGAGACCACATGGTATAGACTCGGGTATGCGCGTGACATCATCATCAGACCCAGAAGTTACCCAGGAATGCCCACTTTCTACATCAAAACAGAAAAGTCCTACAGTATCTGATTGCATTAAACAATGTTAAACTCACTTTGCATGTTGCTGTGCCACTCGATGTGCCATTCCCTTTAAGCATGCGCATACCCTCTATACTCTAACTGTAAGAAGATGTGCTCATTAGAGCACAGAACTCTGTCAGGGTGGCAGTTTGTCAGTAAGGTGCATGGGACACCTTTACACGTCATAATATTTGAAGCCTGATGTACAAAATGAAGAATAAAATAGGTCTCAGGGGGGTAACCTAATCGGTTTGGTCTATTATAAAAATACATTAGAATTAGATTAGAATCTTGTGTAGCAGGATTTGACAAAATAAAAATGATCAAACTCCACTATCTGGAAGTTTCTTGATTATTTGATGAATCACACAAAAAAACAATCAATATATTATAATAATCGCCAAGAAGATAGTCATTTTTTGCAGCCCTATACGGTTCCCTACATCTCCAGATTCGAGCTAGCCACAGCAAAGTGGAGACTTGATCAAAAACAATTTCTGGGCGGCTGACTCACACGCCTTTGATGCCTGGAGTCTGGCCCTTGGCCCAAAATGGTCCTATCACAGCCCAGACGTTATTCCGGTTGATTGCACGCCAATCCCATCAAGAGCTGTGCAGCCCCACCCTGATTAACACCAAGTCTCAGACAGTCTCTGTATCGCTCACAGCTTTGCACTGTTCATTAGTCTCTGTATCGCTCACAGCTTTGCACTCTTCATTTCATCTGATTGTGTACATTTTTCTCTCCTTCTTTTGTACTCTGCCCGCTTCTCTTTGTTTCACTCTACTTCATCATCTATCCCCCCCCCCCCTCCCCAGCGAACGGAACGGCTCCTTGATTGTTCAATTTCATATTAATTTAGATACAATAAGGCCTGCAGAAAATAATGAAGCCGCGACTGAGCCGGCTGAACCGAGTTACATACTGTATACACAACACAGTGTCTGCAACACTGTAGTGAGTGATGTGTCTGAGTAATATTTGTATTTGAGTGATATGTCTGAAAGTGATATAAGAGCGACAGGAAAAAAACACAAAATAACGCATTTCAGTTTTCAATAACACAAGCAATAAAGTGATATAATCAAGGGATATTTCACTATGCACAGGAAGATTTGCTTTGTATTATCTTTAGCATGTGCGCACACAAGCACAGAGAGAGAGAGAGAGAGAGAGAGAGAGAGATAGTGTGAGAGATGAGATGAGCATGTATTACTTAGTTTAGAGGACACAGAATGTGACACATGCTTTTCTGCGTGGGATTTTCACGCACGCACACGCACACACACACACACACACACACACACACACACACACACACACACACACACACACACACACACACACACACACACACACACACACACACACACACACACAGCCTATAGGAGTACTAAAGAGAACCGCGTGGCTGCATGCCTTTACTCTTACGTATGGCTTAAGCTGTGCCCAGCTGTTATGAACTGACAAGACGGAAGCCAGTAGCGTGTGTGTCTGTATGTCTCCCTCTGTGTGTGTGTGTATGTGTGTGTGTGTGTGTGTGTGTGTGTGTGTGTGTGTGCGCGCGCCTTGAGCATCCTGTGCATGTGTGAGTATCCAAGCGTTGGACAGATTGCTATTTCCTGAGCAGTCTGTGATAGCAAGTGCAGCTGCCTCTCTCTCTCTCTCTCTCACACACACACACACACACACACACACACACACACACACACACACACACACACACACACACACACACACACTCCCAATATAAGACAAACTACTGCCATCCAAATACAGACAGCAAGACAGAATTACTGTATATGTTTGAGTGTTGGTACACAAGAGAGAGAGAGTACAGCACATTTATATGCTGCATGCATATACTGTACAGTACAGTACAGTACAGTACAGTACAGTACAGTACAGTGTGTGTGTGTGTGTGTGTGTGTGTGTGTGTGTGTGTGTGTGTGTGTGTGTGTGTGTGTGTGTGTGCATGTGCGAGCACTCTTATACACATGCTGTTTGCCAGAATGACTTGTTTGTGCTCATTGTGCACAGAAAATGAGTTAATTGCTAAATGGAAAAGGCAAGAATAGAAAAAACATTCTCAACTTGAGAAAAAAAGAAAAATGTATGTTACACTTGTGAATTCAATAAACGTCAGGACATGACAACTCTACATGACAACTCTATACTTTACAATGTAGGCATTTAGCAGATATTCTTATCCAGAGTATAGGAAAAGTATAAGCATGAACTCTTTTTTTTTTTAATCCCACAATTTTGTAACCCATTTTCACCCCTGTGTCAATTATCTAATGTGATCCTGGGCTCTACACACCCTCCACCAACCTAGTCCCCATTTATGGGGGACATGGGGAGAGCAACGGACTTGAACTCATGCTTCCTTCATGCCTGAGTGTCCAAGTTGCTCCTTTACACCTGACAGGGGGGAGTTTCCCTGGTTGGACGTAGCGTGTGGAAGGAACACGTTGTAAGTAATGTAAGCATGAACTCTAGTCAAAAAACAACAGGGTAAGTACTAGTCACACAAGCAGGGGAGGATTATACATACGGGCCTGCTGGGCCTGCAGGCCCAGGGGCCCCTGAGCTAGGGGGGCCCCTGAGCTAGGGAGGCCCCTAGCTTGAGCCTCCGAGTGACCACGTTGCTGTCACACGGAGGCTCAAGCTCCAAGGCCCCAAAAAGTTTTGTCAGTAATGGGCTTATTCATTCATGTCAATAAAATAACCCCAAAAGTCCTAAACCATCATACGATACATGTTACTGCAAGAGTTTAAACCCTCAGTTTATCCACAAGGCTTCCAGAGGGAGGTCTCCAAAAGCAAGTGCAAAACAACAACATTAGAATGTTCTAATATCCAGTATTTAGATACATTGTGGTAATTACAGTACATATAATGAATTGCATTTTTATGGCGCTTTTCTATGCACTACGTGCCTAAAGCGCTTACAATGGTTCATTCATTCATACACTGGGATAACATATAATGTTATTATGTTATCAACTCCGATTTCTCTAAATGGGGCCACCTCATTCATACAATTAGCATCATAACACTTGACTGTATGTTACTTTAAATATGTGTTACTGGCTGGGACAACAATGCAATGTATTTTTCTTCTTAATTTTCACATTTATTTGGCTGTCTATTTCTTATTGTTTGCAATTGCTTGCTGTAAATATTGCTGAAATGCAGGTGAATGTCGCAGTTATATGTCATAATTATGCGTGTGCTGTGTGTTGAAATGCAGGTGAATGTCGCAGTTACAGTATATGTCATAATTATGCGTGTGCTCTGTGTTTAGAGCACACGCATAATTATGACATATAACTGCAACATTCACCTGCATTTCAGCAATATTTACAGTGGCTGGGGAGGGGGGGGGGGGGGTGCCCTTTATCTCTAGATCCGCTTATGCACACAAGTAGAATATAGAGAGAACAGTCTTCAGACTTCGGCGGGAAATTGGGAGTGAGCCGGCCCGGAATAACAATGGAACTGACTGGCGCGCAACACAGGAATTCCACCTAGTGTGTTTGGTCGTCCAAGGAGGAGACTCAAAAACAGCAGATCCAGCGTTGGGAAGCAGCCTTACTGTATAACTCTACGGGAGCAGCGGCGATAGTGCTGGCGGTGACGCAGGCATGTTCATTCACTGGGTGTGTGAACGTGTCGTTCTTGATTGTGTTACGCGCATGCGGGTCACATGCACGTGTGCACGGGGCCTTTTGATTTGGTGCAGCGCCGGCCAGGGCCCTCTGGGGGGGTTGATTCGGCACTGGTTGATTCGGCACTGTTCAGCAGCGTTAAACGTTAACCCATTCAGGACGGGAAGTATATTTGTTACAATACATAAATGAACCAGCCAACAGTCTAAAGGATAACATGAAGTTGTTTCCCCTAAAATGAGAAAAGTTCACGCCAACGACAACCGGTTTCGGCACCAACTGAAGTAAATGAACTATAGAGAGAAATGTTTCTCCCCAAACATGAGACTTGAAAATACTCACAGAGAACAAAGTACAGCATCAACCAGTCAACATTACTCTCTATAGTTCATTTACTTCAGTGTTTTAAGGATTATGTTATACTTGAAAAATAGCAGACCTACTAACAAGCTCATAGCACGGCTCTGAGTGCCGCGCTACGAGCTTGTAGATCTGCTATTTTTTTTTAATCGTGAGAATGTGGTGCAAGTCTTTGAATATATATTCTTTCAGAGTGGACGTTTTTAACTCAAATCTTTGCTTCTGGGGGGTCCCTGGAACATAGGGCTTAAAGCCCAAAAATGTCCAAGACTGAAAATGTTTTTTTGCAAATCTGCACTGATCTCATTAAATGACCCCTATGAAATCCTCAGGACTGAAATCAGTCCCCAGGACTGAGAACTTTAAGCCCTGACAATTTTCAGACATGGGTCGGCGGCCAATTGCATATATTTTTAGAGGGCCTTGACATGAAAATGTTTGAGAACCACTGATATAGAAACATATGGATTTCAGAAAACTGTCTGTATAGAAGACATTTGTAGAATCGTCTCTAAATGGGTTCCATCAATGGAGTTGTTTGGTACTGATTAATGCAGTCTGGTGGCATGGAGGTGGCGATGACAACACTAGTTTCAGATTCCCCCAGCTGATAGGTGCTCACATTGAGCACTCAGGGGTTAAATGTTGTGCTCATGGACACGCTGACATGCTGACGGGAATCAGACTTTCTGTTTCCTGCAGGCACACTCTCTACACACATGAATATGAATTGGTAATAAAAAAAAGATGACTGTCAATTAATTTGTTTCTATTTTTAAGTGGCGTCTTGGCAGAAATAACGAACAAAAATAACTACAGAAAGAAAGGAAGAAGATACCGGTATGCGTGTCTGTGTGTGTGTGTGTGTGTGTGTGTGTGTGTGTGTGTGCGTGCGTGTTTCGTGCGCACGCACATGTGTATGTGAGGGATCTTTTGGTATTGTGTTAGTGTGTGAAGAGATTTTCCATCCATTAGCATGGCTATGCTCCCAGAAACGCATGCACGCACGCGGGCGCACACACACACACACACACACACACACACACACACACACGTTAGCTGACACTGAGCCTCATTCAATCTCACACACACACACACACACACACACACACACACAGTACACAGACACACACACACACACACACACACACATGTTAGCTGACACTGAGCCTCATTCAATCTCACACACACACACACACACACACACACACACACACACACACACACACACACACTTGTGCTCTCCTTCACACTGAAAAGGTTTTCCATAACTCCACTCAGCAGCACTTATCATATAATCACTTGTAAGACAGATCACGTTTTAGTTGGTTTCAGCATCTTTCCATGCTGCATGGTGTGTCTCTCAATCGGTGTCCCGGTGTAAATTAGACCTAGATTAGACAGCTAGACTTAAAACCAGGATTCCTCATGGTTTCCAGGTCCAGACTTGACAAGTTTACTCAACAGCCTTAACAGGTTTATCATTGCTTCTAAATGGTAAATGGTATATAGCTCTTTTATCCAAGGCGCTTTACAATGATTGTGTGCATTACATTCATCCATTCACACAGCGATGTCTGTGTAGTGCAATCTGCGTCATCTCTCCTTATATGGATCTCTTTGTAATTTTCCTATAATCAGCAGAAGTGAGTGCCTGCCACTTCCTTGTGTCCATTGTGTTTATTGTATAGTCAAAGAATGTATTTGTGCCAGGCATTGTGCAGGCATTGTGTGGCGTGTGTGATTGCATTCAGTTCATCACCCCATAGCAGCAAATGGGGTTTAATACGATTTACCAAACTTTCCTTTTCGCTACCTAATTTCGTATTTTACACAGAACAAAATGAGCGAGATTTGAGCGAGTTGTGACTCAATGAAAAGACGAGTGTTCTTGGCTCTGTGGGGTGGGGAAAAAAAGAAAAACGGCACAGGGCGGCACAAGTGAGACTTTAAGGCAGCAACACATCACTCTTCCATGGGCTATAGACCATAAGGGCATAACAGGCAACAGATATGGGATCTCTTAAAGTCAATGGCACGTGGACCAGTGATTGGTTTTATTATTCTAACGCTCAAACCACACCTATGCATAATATAACGGGTAACGGAGGTGTTTTAGGGATTTAGACAGGTAACCAAAATACCAACTTTAGTGGGGGAACACCCCTTCCCCACTGCTAAATCCCCAAACAGTGTATTTAGAAAGATCGAACGAAAATAAGTGTCTTGCTCAAGGACACTTCAACACTAACTCTGGGGGAGCCCGGGATTGAACTGCGAACCTTCTGGGTTCCCAGTTCGATGCCCCGTTTACATTCCTGGTAGTCCAGTGTCAATGTCTGACAATGGAATGCAGACATTCTCACACCCAACTCGCAGCCGAATACATATAATTTTGTGGGTTCTTGACATGAAAATGTTTGAGCACCACTGATATATTAACGTAGGTTTTTCAGAAAACTGCAGGATTTAGAAGATATTGGTAGAATTGGCCTCAGGTCTTAATGGGTTAAAACAATGCATGCAGGCTGTCAGAAGTGAACTTGAACCCTGTGAGGCCAGAAAGAAAGACCAGAGTTGCCCAACTTGCCCAATGATCTAGCTTCAGTTAACAGTATTCATTACCGTACTTGATTACACTACATCTAATTGAGTGAACGGTACTCACCTACTCGAGACAACCCAGGTGGGACATTCAGGAGGAACATGCAGAAGAAAAAAAGAGAGAAAGAAGAATAATTAGCACAACAAAACATTCACATTGCATTTCACTACACTTTGAATTCGTCAATAGGCATGGGATGGTTATTTAGAACAGTGTACAACTCACACATGCTCAATTTCACATATTTTGACTATGAGAAGAAAAGGGTCCCGCACAGAGCAGTAGTTTTATTGATGAACGTTTCGGTCTAAACGACCTTCATCAGTTATCCCTATATTCTTCTCATGATTTGCATTTGGTTGCCGTCTCCGACGCACCTGTCCTTGTAGGTGTGCACAAGGCCTTTTAGCTACAAAACATATTTTGACTATAAAATTGCCTCTTGACAAAGCATAGTTTTTTGTATTCATCTTTTTCTTGTATCATTAAAGTCTGTTGCGTCCGTGCATACTCAAGAGAGAGAGACTTGTAACTCGAGGTGTACCGAAGCTGAGATGTGTGCTGTTCAGCAGCAATGATGATGCAGCACACAGAAGGATTCTGCACTTCTGGTCATACAAAGAAGGAGCCGGGCCCGGAGACAACCCACAGCCTGGAGCCTCCTAGTGCCGCCAAACATCTCATCAGCCATCTTCCCCACCGACTGTCTCTATGCGCCCAAGAGACAGTGGGAGCTGTAGCATGCCACTTGGGCACAGAGCTGTAGAATGGCACTTGGGCACAGGACAGAGACAGTGGGAGCTGTAGCATGCCACTTGGGCACAGAGCTGTAGCATGGCACTTGGGCACAGGACAGAGACAGTGGGAGCTGTAGCATGCCACTTGGGCACAGAGCTGTAGCATGGCACTTGGGCACAGGACAGAGACAGTGGGAGCTGTAGCATGCCACTTGGGCACAGAGCTGTAGCATGGCACTTGGGCACAGGACAGAGACAGTGGGAGCTGTAGCATGCCACTTGGGCACAGAGCTGTAGCATGGCACTTGGGCACAGGACAGAGACAGTGGGAGCTGTAGCATGCCACTTGGGCACAGAGCTGTAGCATGGCACTTGGGCACAGGCCGCGTCTGATCAGCCTCTGTTGCAAGACCCGAAACACCCAAAGATTCCAGGAAACAACACTGATGTGTCCAAGTTTGTGCATCAGTAGATGTATTGTTAACTTATACAAAACAATCACAGGGCCATATTAAGACGATGTAAGGCACAAGCTGACGCATCATCTAAAACGCACTGCAGCACACGAAAAGGTTAAGCTTGGGTTTCTTTTTTGCATATCATAAATTAGACCAATTATTAGTGTTGTTGAATTGTTTCCAATTCCCAATCCCCTTAGGATCTATGTGCATGTGTACTGTACATGCATGGCACATTGATATTTGTATGATGGATTCGGTAAGTTGGAGGAGACACAAATTATTTTCTGCTGAGGAAATGGATCTAATCCTCAGGGAGAAGCATAAATAATGTGATCTACTGTACACTGACGCAGGAGAAACAAAAACTCTTGCCATGCAATGCTGATGATCAGAATCACGCCTTCCTTATGTGTCCTGATTTATGTCCAAGAGACATGAACTTTAAGCCTGCTTTCAAAGCACGGCATACTGCAGCGACGCAGCGTGCTCCGTGCTGCATATATAAGAAATTTAAGAAAGCCAGGAGTCTGTGTGTTCATAAAATGCATTCAAACTTTTCCCCTCCCTTTCATTCTCCTCAACACACCCATTAAACATTTTTATTATTCAGGACACCTTCTTAATTGGTGACCTGACAGTAATAGAAATAATGAAAGTGTCTGCCGTTTCTGAGAATGAAAACGATTTATGTTGCTGGCGGCTCAAAGGACAGCAAATTGGCCGGGCGTGAAAATAACAACTGCAGCAGCGGAGGAAGGAGAACGGCCACATGGCAACCGGAAGGTTCCCAGTTTGATCCCTGGATTAGTGAACAATACACTGAATCCCTACTTCTCCTAATGAGAAGGTTGGTGCCTTGCATGGTTTCCTCTGCCGTCGGTGTGTGTGTGAATGTAACGCACGTTGTAAAGTGCTTTGGATAGAGGCGCTATATAAACGCACCGTTAAATAGAAGCATTGTTTGTAAACTAACAATATAGTTGTACAATACATATGCAACATAGCTGTAAACTATAACACTAACACAGGAATTGCGTATGTGCACAGTTCCCAAGAATGGCTCTGAACACATTAACCACCAACATGATTAAAACATAGCAGATCTACAATTTCACAGCACATCACAATGTGACACATTGTGAGCTTGTAGATCACCTATTTTTGGCAAGGAGATTAGATGGGAAAAAGTACAGTTCCAACTAGAGGGTTTAAGTGGTTATAAATGTATACATGAATGTGCGAGCTAATCTACAGAGTAAACGTTGAAGTGTAGATGTACGATGGGAGGCTTGTTGTGGAGCTACAGCTACGTAATGGAATCTTGGGCCAGTCTCGTGTCTGGCTGTCGAACTGTGTTTCATCATTTGGCAGGACATGTACACACGCACACGCACACACACACACACACACACACACACACACACACACACACACGTACAGTATTACGCACGGTTGCACGCACGATCGCATATTTATATTACTATACCTGTGAGGACATCAACATTTTAGGCCAGCAATTTTATTAATGCAATTTGTACATTATTTTAAACCTACAGTAAATGCAAACATTGCAGATCCACAAGCTCACAACATGTCACACTGCTATTTTCTGTGCATTACATCGACGCACAACTACGGTAAGTATAAAATGAGGCATAACTCCATAACGCACGCACACGCACACGCACACGCACGCACACGCACACACACGCACACACACACACACACAGTAGCGCTTCTGTGTTTCATCTTCACAGCAACATACACAAACGGAGACATATGACACACACACTCACTCTCGCGCACGGACGCACGCAGAGAGCAGCATACCAATGCTTAATCTTCATTCACACACACATATTGAATACGCACATAGACATAGACACATGCACATATAGACTCTGTCTCTCTCTTGCGCACGCACACGCACACACACACACACACACCACTGAACTACTGAATTAGTGCAGCTGTGTTTCATCTGACCATGGAACACATACACACACACACACACACACACACACACACACACACACACACACACACACACACACACACACACACACACACACACACACACACACACACACACACACACACACACACACACACACACACACACACACACACACACACACACACACCAGTGCTGTGTCAGTGTCTGGAGAACATCACAGTCTGTGGTCAGCCCTGTAGTGTCTGGGCTATACACAATTTACACTTGTCTTCAAAGCCTCACAGGCAGAGCCGTGCAGCCACACAGAGCCACAGCACAGCCCTTAACAGCCTTTACTGTGGCAGAGCCACGTCTGCTGCGTAACGTCCTAACCACGTATACGTCTGTGGCATCGCAGACACCAAGCCTCGCATCTCCACGTTTCAACTTGTCACGCCTTTTGGTACATTGGTGCCCTACTTTGTCACAAGAGTGTTGTACACAGGTAGTGAAAATAGCAGATGTACGTTAAAATGTTTTTTAAAACAATAATTAAAAAGTCAAGACAAAACTCTCAACCTCTCATCCAATGGGGAATGGGCCTGGGCTGGCCAGAGGAGATAGTTAGTATCCTGGACTACAGGCAGGGCTACAATATGCTGCTACACATGCAATACAGATCTTGAGCTGGCATCGGAACTGTACTGGGGACGTTGCAATCATTGGCGCTATCCGGTCTGCTACTAGCTAGGCACAGGCTATTACAAGACTCTTTTCTGGCCATTTCAGCATAATAAGTGAGAGGGCATGGTTTAGATGAAGCAAAATGTACATTTCTAGATAAATAAGTACTCTAGATTATCTAAGGGAGATAAGATAATTACAGTCACAGCCATAATCCGAATAGTCATTCAAATACAAAATGCTGTCATTGTGATAGCTTGAAATGAAAGATAGTCGTGAAATTGAATTATTCCTCATACTGAGGACCATCTCAAAACTACACAACGCGTTGCATTGTGATCTTGTACAGTATGTACTGTTCATTGGTTTAAAGGGCTCATGCAATGAATCAATCAAAAGCCTCTTCTTTTGGCTTTGTTTTCATAGACGTGGTTGCTTGTATCTCTCACAAAATCTGGCAACACTGAGCCCAGGTTAGTGAGCCACAAACATCACATAAACATGTCCTCTGTTCATGAATCTGTTGCTGCACATAGTAACAAGCAGCAACCTTAACAGGATAGACGCTGTTGACATAATGTGGAGATGCCTATAGGCCGAACAAGGTCACTTGTTTTATCTTTACTGTATCTGTCTGCCTGTCTAATAAAAGTAAAGTAAAGCTATATGTATCATCAAAAGGTAAACATTTCCATGCATACACATAGCAACAAGCAGTGGCCTTGAAGTTCACAGGATAGACTGTGTTTTGAATTGGTTGGGAGTCGGGACTGGGGCCATAAAGTGGTGATGCATAAGCCGATCAAGTTCAACTATGTCTGTCTATTTATCTATTTACTGTATGTGTCTGGCTGTCTATTAAAAGTAAATTAAAGCTAATTCACAGGGTAAATATTTTTTAAAGTAATGGTTTCTTTGTTGACTTTGACTTGTTAAGACGTAAAGGCTTCGATGTTTATGCCAACCAAATGACGGTGATTGTCTCCAATGTTTACGCCAACTAAATTACGGTAATAGTGCGTGTGTGTGTGTGTGTGTGTGTGCGTGCATGCGGGCATGTGTGTGCATGTGGGCATGTGTGTGAAAATGTCATAGCCACCTATTTCTGTATGTCTAAGGGCTAACTTGTCTCTTGAGTAGCATGCCGACAGATAGAGTATCCTCATCCCTTCAGTGAGGATGGATGAGGCAGGGAGCGCTGCTGTAAGGGATACCACCTCCCATTTTAACTGGCCCAGATTCCCCTGGTCCACAGGCTCAATACCACAATGTAGAAGTAATCTATTACAAGTAAAAGTCTTATATTCAATACTGGAATCAAGATATACTTAAGTAAAATCAAATATCACATTAAGGTCCGATTTCACTAATGTCTTTTTTGAAAATAGACGATCTATAGAGGTACAAGCTCACACCCTAAAATAGGGCTTAAATGGTTAATGTATGATTTGTAATAATAATAATATAAACCTGCAAAGTAACTGTATGCCGTGGAGTAAAACGTACATTATTTGCCTCCAAGATGTAGTGGAGTAAAATGATAAAGTATCGAAAAGCTGCCTACTCAAGCAAAGTAAAAGCACGATCTAAACATTGTGAGAGCACTCGAGTAAATGTACTTAATTGCTTTCCACTACTGGACACATGCACACGCACGCACCCACACACACGCACACGCACACACACACACACACACACACACACAGTCTCTTGATGTCACCTCGCCTGTCAGGGCTGTGAGTAATGAACAGGAGATCTCACAAGGCCCTTGACCTCTGACATCTGGCCTCAAAGTTCCACTCCTCTAGGGCCCACACTGGTCGAGATGTCTGCAAACACACATCTGTTTATTTCTGTGTGTATGAACATGTGTATTGGTGTGTGTGGGTGTCATGTACAAACACACACACACACACACACACACATGCGTGTGCGTATTTGTGTGCATACTACACACATTCCTGTGTCATTGTGCGTGACTTCAGTGCATGTCCAGGTTTGCACTTTACTATAGCACATGCGAGTGCGCCTAATAATCCTCCCCCCCTGCGGCATCTGGAACCTATTCCCTCTATGCCTCCGTTTATGGTAGAGCCATCACATGTGGGACGCTGCCATGGACATCTATGGACCTCCTGTGCTCTCTAACTCCCTGGATTTTTAAGAGCCTCCCTCAGTCAAAGAGGGGGCCCCAGCTTTCGAGGCCAACAGCCGGTCAGGTTAAGCCCCACAGACGCACTCAATAATGGGCCTCGGCAGACAGGGTCGTGTCCCTCTTTACCGCCCAGAACCGGGATACGCAGCGAAGTAAGAGTGGAAATAATTGAGCCTGAGGGATTGGAAACTTGAGCCGAGGGAGGAGCAGGGTTGCCAAGTTAGAATCCAGCCATCACAATCACACATACGCACGCATGCACGCGCACACACACACACACACACACACACACACACACACACACACACACACACACACACACACACACACACACACACACACACACACACACACACACACACACACACACACACACACACACTTTTTGATTGCAGGTGCAGTGTGGTAGTTGGAGGGGCAAACTGCTTCAGGTCAAGCCTTCAAGAAGATGCGAAGTGAAGATATTTGCCACCTTGTTCTTTTCTGTTGTTTTTTATTGTATTTTTCCTTGGGGGGGGGGGGGGGGGGTGTTGTGAGAAACAGCATAATGCCACCCAGCAGGAAATTATGAGGGGCACAACCCACATTTTCCATAATGAGCATCCACCACGCCGCCAAATAAACAATTTAAGGATGCAGCGAAAGGCGTGAAGCGTGCGTACACGGCCGCAAAGCTGTTGTTAAAGTTAAAGTTGTCACGGTCCTTGTTAGTGCCACACATTTCAAACGCTGTTAAAGCACTTGTAATGTGGCTCTTGTAAATAAAGTGTAAACATAGGTTTGGGCTGATGGTTGCTAGGGGAATAAGAGGTTTAGAGGCGGTTGCGACAAATTGTCGTGCAACAAATCCACCTCCTACATCTGATTGACGTACACACAAGCAAAATCAAGCAAAATTCACACACACAAACACACACACACACACACACACACACACACACGGATGGGAAATTATATATTGCAAACCATGTACAGATCTACAACATAGATCAGTGAAAAACGAGTTTGTTCATGGAGGGAAACACATCTTTTAGAACCACAGGGCTGGATAAACACTGTAATTAGAAGCCACATAAGAGGACAGTTACTATAATAGACAGAAAAGCAGGCACGTGAATGTTGGATCTAAAAAAATCAAGAACTAGCAATCAAGTGTCACCTGACTAAAAATAAATACAACAGCAATGTCTGTTTTGTTTTTTTCCGTCATAACATATGTTAGTGATGTGGAGACGGTGTACTACAGCCTCCAGCCTGTCAAACACGCACATGGAGATGGTGTACTACAGCCTCCAGCCTGTCAAACACACACATAACATACAACACCGTCATAACATATGTTAGTGATGTGGAGACGGTGTACTACAGCCTCCAGCCTGTCAAACACACACATGGAGACGGTGTACTACAGCCTCCAGCCTGTCAAACACACACATGGAGACGGTGTACTACAGCCTCCAGCCTGTCAAACACACACATAACATACAACACCGTCATAACATGTTAGTGATGTGGAGACGGTGTACTACAGCCTCCAGCCTGTCAAACACACACATGCCTCAAGGAATTCATGTAGACTTCATGAACCATGCACAACCTTTATGACTGGATACTGGTGACAATATTAAACCTACATTAGAATGGAAAAATAGTGTGACCACCTGAAATAAAGAAAAGCACAGGGGATGATTCAGACCATTCAAAATAAGATCAACAAACAAACATTACTCCTGTAAAAGATGAATAAAGGCCCGGACGGTTAGCTCAACCGTCTGGGCATCTACGCTGCTGAGCCAGCCTGACGGCGTGTCTTCCCCCATTTCTCTCCCCATTTCCTGTCAGTCTACTTTCATCCTATCAATGAACTATCAATTAATTATACCAGCTGCTGCCTTCTATCTGCAGAATTGTGCTATGAAATGTAAGTGTGTGTGTGTGTGTGTGTGTGTGTGTGGATCTGTCCAGGTGACTCTGTAACTGTGAGAGTGCCATAGAGTAATAAAAGGATAGACCGCTATTCATTTCAGTGGAAGTTGCTCACTGGTGTTTTGAAGCACCCGGAAGAACCGTCTACTTATGCATTTGGTGGTCAGAGGAAGCGTAGCCCCCAGGATTACACCATTAGATCATTGACACTGGGTGAAAAAAATATGAATAAATAATAATAATAGGCTACTACTGTATAGGAGCAGTAAAATATTATTTACAGAAAAACAATGGGACATGCCCAGGTTAGAGACTGTATAGGGTTCAAGTGTAAAAAGTACATAAGCAATAACATTAGGAAAATAATGATGGAAATGTGACAGTTCTGTTCACCCAGCTGTATTTAAACAGATGGAAACGATACCGATGATTATGTTAGGCCTACACTGGTGACAAAAGATGCTACTGTACTTCATTGGAGACAAAAGTCTTAAAACGAAATAGGGTGGATGCTAGACTCCTATTATTCAATATGCTTTGGAAGCATTTACCACATTGAATGTGGCACGTCAGGCTCATTTTGAGAATGTGACAGACGCCAGGTGGGCTGGCAGCCTGGCAACAGTATTGGAAGAGCAGTATTCCTGAGAGACCACCAGAGAGACTAGCTGAGAGATTGTGGAGTTGTACGCTGTTTTCATCAGAGACCTGCTGCATGTCATCTACAATACTCAGTCTTGTTTCGTGTAGAGGAAAAACTGGACTGTGGTCTCAACTTAGCATGATTCACTGCTGCTCTCGAGCAACAACCAACTAGTCTTAAAACCACTTGCAGAGGTGTTGAAGTGACTCAGTGTCACATTGTCAGCATGACAACACCTGTTGTGAACTTGTGCCACAGAATAAAGCAGAGCCCCATCATAATGGAGACAATGACATCAAGCATAATGGAGTCACTTCCAACAATTGCTGCAGAAACTCAAACCTGCTATAAAAAACTGAAGGCATGTGTTGCCAATGCAAAATGGTGTTCTACCTCAAAGTGTATGTTATGGAGGCCAATAAGAAAGGTTTGCAGACACATTCTGGACTGGTGCTGCGTGATATGGTGCTGGTTCTGCAGCTTCTTCATGTGAGAGAGGATTCATCTGGCTGAACAGAACCAAGACAGACTGGAGGTAGTTTTAGTTGTGTGTTTTGTGGATGATATTGATGTAACTGGAGGGACCTACACTCCAATCACTACTTACTTCTTATCTCTCTGTTATTCCCACTACTCTGCCTATTTTGAATGCCTCTGTAATTTTTTGCCTTTGCTTTTGTTCTCCACTGACCTTGCTCTGTTTTTGCCGTTTGCTGTTTTTAGTACTTTATGTATTTTGACTGTGACTTGACTTTTATGTTGTTTGATATGCTTAGTGCTTTTTTGTATTTTTTCTGTAAAGCACTTTGCGCTGCACTCTCGTCATGAAAGGTGCTCTATAAAGTTTATTATTATTATTACCGGTGGTACTTTATATCAGGATTCATGTGTGCACGTGCGCACGTGTGTGTGTGTGTGTGTGTGTGTGTGTGTGTGTGTGTGTGTGTCCGCTGTGGGTCTGCGTTGCGTGCGTGTGTTGGAACTGTTGCAGCTAGGCAGACATCATTTTCATAGCACTTGAATGCAGATTCACACTAGAAATTTTCTAATCCAGGTTGTGTTATTATCACACATATATAGCTTCGCTCAAACATCTTAAACATCATAAGCTATAAAGCTACAGTTCTCAACGGTCCAGCCCGAGGCTCTCCCCGGCCCGAAAGATTATCATAATGTTAGGCCCGAAAACCCCAAAAAGCCACAGTAAAAATAATAATAACCAGTAAGATGCCCTGAGGGCGAGAAGTGACCTTGAGGTCGCATGCACGCATCCGCCTGGGTCACGGCAGATGGCAGACTGCTGGGCGAGTGTTGGCGCTTTGGCATGGGGGTCAGATCAACATATGGAATGAATTCTGTACTGGCCATATATGGAGCGTGTCTTTAGTGTACAGGGTTTGTTGCACGGTTTGTTGGATCTCCAACTTCCATCCAGAAATCCAATGCTCCAAAAATAGTCCTTTTAAACCATGACAGAAATATTGTTAATTTCAGCAATCAAAATCTCTTGGCTGGTTACCAATTATAAAAGTAGACATCAAGCCCTGTTAGGGCTTGTCTCTTGTTGGGGCCTGAGTGCTGACCTCAGCACAACCCCTAGAGAGGGGAGATAGTGGGGAGGAGATGAGCACTAAATGCAAAGCTTCGTCTTGTCAACAAGACTGCTTGTTTGGTCCGTATCTCCGGATTTGGGTCATTAAACTTTAACGCTTGACGGGAGGAGAACGGAATGAGGAGTCTGCTGCTGAGTAAAGAGGGAGGGGAAAGGATGTAAAAGTGAGATGAATGGAGACGGGAAAGGATGATGAAGGAAGAAGGAGCAAAACAAACGAAGGGACTGATTGCAGAGATAGAGCAGGTTCATCCATGAAAAAAGATGCTCAACACAGAAGAAACTCACTAGGGATGCCGCCGATTAATCGATTTTCCGATTAATCGTCTCCGAAATCCGGGAGAAAATCGGGAAAATAAATAGCCAAAATATAGTCTAATAAGTAAGGCTGCATGATATATTGAACATGTACCTTCATCAGAGTGGAGAATATAAGTATAAATCAAGTTGAGCAAAGCCACTCTTCTCTGCCCCTCTCTCTAACAGACACAGTTAACGATCGCTTGTTAAGTGCCTGCCAGACAGACAATCAGATGAAATGAAGGCAGGTGTAGAGTAGAGTGTAGACTAGTGAACTGAACATGTTCTCTTTATATCAAGTACTTCATACCAGCCCCTTATGAAACTACTTCTCCCCAAATCCAAATGGATTTCATTTTCCATCCTGAAAGGCAGTAACTAGCATACAATGAGAACTGAAAAGGTTTACTCATCAAAACTGATTATAAAACTGTAACCATCAAAGCATGCACTCAACATATAATGGTTATGTGACCATGGCATGTGCATAATATAAAATCTTAAAAGTTTTATCTGATATTGATAAAAAATTAAAATAAAAAAACAGCTGTCGACTATTCGATTTGGCTGATGGTCACTTTGTGAACAGACAACTCAAATTAAACACTATACAAGAATAGCCCCTTGCGTAAAATAATGTGTTTGACTCCCAATGTGTTAAATGAAAGGTTTTGTCTGTGTAGAAGAGGTGTCTTGAGGTGCTTTTCTCACCAAAACAGATGCAGAAACCAGGTACAAAATGCAGGAACAAATGATGTCGCTCACTGGGAGACAGCTTGCGGCTATACGAGACGATCACCCCAAACACTCTCGGAGTCTGTAGAACGGCTATGCGACACGGACAGAATTATTATTATTATTATTATTATTATTACGACTGGAGAGGCTGTCTGGCTTCTGATGATGATTTGAACAAGTCAGTGGCATGATGTTAGGGGGCGAAAACAAAGCGTGAGTCATTTTACGAGGCTGTAGATATAATGGGCTTCCTTGTGAAGGATGCTGCCATTGGTATTTCAACAAGGAAATATGCATGTTATTCACCACAGCCAGACAAAGTAAGTGCAAAGATTGAAACCTGAAATGAGTCATAGCCAATATCAGGTCATCCGCTGTTTTGTCACGAGGAAGGAGTAAGCCCTGCAGGCAGAGGCAACGTGCACTCAGTACTGAAACATTTAAGAAAATACCACAACTGACCCTGTATTACACTGCATGGTTATCAGCGAATGACAAGATGAGAGGATGGCTCCAAATACCACTTTTTACGTCATGGCACTGCAGGACGCTAGGCATATACTACTGTAAACTCTAATAGTGTGTGTGTGTGTGTGTGTGTGTGTGTGTGTGTGTGTGTGTGTGTGTGTGTGTGTGTGTGTGTGTGTGCACATGCGTGTGTTTGTCTCTATGTCGGGAGATAATCTTGCAAACTGCTGGATCGATCAAACCACGAAAAAGCATCAAGCATACTTTTTGCTATTTTTTTTATTTAACTATGAAATCGTGCCTTTCCCATCAGTCAGTCAGTGAGTCATGCCCCATATATGGTCATGCCTCGTGACATCACGTGATGTCATCAATATTAAGCCCATATATGGAGATGCCTGATGTCATCAATATTGGCCAGCAGTATAGTGGTTAATTGGAGTAGTCAGCTGTGGGGTGGGGGTAGGGAACTGGGACGGACATTGTGCATTAGTTTGTTTAACTGTATGTAATTTTCGTTTTGTCATTATTTATTTATTTTTGTTCTGTATTTATTGTTGTCAAAACATTTTGTGATAAGATTTTGTTTGTATTTGTGCTGCCATGGGGATGTGGGGGGGGGGGGAAATATATGTCAATTGTTTTGAAAATACTTCTTTGTACTGTAAAGAAAATCAATAAACATATATTTAAAAAATAATAATATATATATATATTGGCCAGCAACCCTACAGTACATCTCACCTCGGCTCAAACCTTTAGATCTCCATATATGGAGCTGACCTGTTCTGACATTCCAATCCTTCCTCTTCGATGTCTCCCTTTTGACTGATACCTGTCCATTTAAACTCTAGACGGGCCTGCCCCAAAGTTATTAGTTCAGCCGAGCCGGGCAACGGGCAAAAACTAGAGTTCTCAACAGGCCCGAAAATTAAGGCTCGGCCCTACCTGGGCCCTCATCAAACCCTGTTCACTCAAGACACTGCCCCCGCTGCCACCCTTAGATCTATATGGAGCTGATCTGTTCTGACATTCCATTATGTTGATCTGCCCTTTACGGCAAGGTCGCATCTCGCCCTCAGGCGTCTTACTGGTTTTATACTAAATAAATACATCAAAGATACGGCACAGACAACGTCAATGCTGGCCACGTCGGTCCCGTGTGGATCCCAAGATCCATCTGAATCCATTGTTCTTCTTCAGACCACAACATTACATGTGAATTTCCATCAACTACTAAGCCATTTCCACCCCTCCAAACAGACATTGCATGTACCGTACATTATGCTAGTTTTGGGTTTCCCTCCTTCAGCTCAATCTTTGTTTATTTATCCATTTGAACTCCATGAGTGCGCAGATTCAACCAAATTAACCGTAGTTCCAATTTAAATTTCAATGTGTGCTTTTTTATTATTATTATTTAATTTTATTTATTTTTATTTTTTATTTTTATTACTTTTTCTGCCTTTATTGACAGGAAATGGGGAGCGAGAGACGGGGAATGACACACAGCAAAGGTCGTCGGGATCAGGATTCGAACCCACGACACACTGTCAGGCCTAGCTGCCCGGGCCGCTATACCCCAGCGGCCAAGGCCACAATTTGTGAAACAATGTGTTTGTCTGTGTACTGCATGCGAATGACAGCGAGAAGCAGGGTGTGTGTGTGTGTGTGTGTGTGTGTGTTCATTAGAGTGGTTTGCGTGACACTTTCTTGCGTGCATGTACACACACATCACAGGCACAAATGCATATTTTATTAATTTATGTACATACAGTATATTTACATACAGTAAATACCAGTACAACGCCCTGAGGGCGAAGTTGTGTGCATGCATCCGCTGAAATAAACAATAATAATGCAATCACACCCACACAATAAATCTCTATCCAAGGTCTTCTGCAAATTTTCAGTTTGTGTGTGTGTTGTGTGATGTTTTTAGTTTTAGTTAGTTTTCCCGCTCTAACTTGTAATCTTAGCAATTTTTATTTTTATCCGAACTAATGTAAGTTGAATACTGACTTTTTAACAAATGTGTATTTGTAATTGTATGTGTACTGGAATGTTTATTCTTATGTGGACCCCAGGAAGATTAGCTGGTTGCTCTTCTTAGTTGCACCAGCTAATGGGGATCCTTAATAAAAATCAAATCAAATCAGTCCCAATTAAAGTACCTACTCAAACTACAATAATTACAATAAAGAAAAAACATTTTGGAGACAGATGGAGATTGATTAGAGCAAATAGAGTCGCTGAATCAAATATGGCGTGCCTTGCAATTAAAAAGGCTTTCAGACAGCTAAATCAATGTAAATAGATTTACAAAAATACATTTATAATATATTTATATTTAGAAAGAAGAAGTTTTTTTTCTGGAGCTTTGTGTGCCATTATTGTGACTTTGGCAACTCTGGGCTTGTCGCTTGCAAATATTTGTGGGTTGTGTTTTTTCCGGCTTGTTTCTAAAGTGTAGTTGCTTATTTGGGCTTGCTGTCATATTCTGTTTAAACCAATGGTTCTCATACCTTTTCATGTCAAGGACCCACAAATGATTTGTTTTGAGACACGTTGTGAGCTTGTAGATCATAGCCGATGTCCTGTATAGGTTAAAATGCTCATGTAGCTTAGTCGCTTCTTTGGGGGTTGTTATAATAGACCTGGTTGCTGGTTTCTCTCACTAAATCTGGCAACATTGGTGGTTTGCTGCTGTTCAAATGTAGCAACGTGAGCTGAGGTAAATGGTCTACGTTTGTGGGGACAGAGTTAAAGGAATACATAGACTGAGAGTGATACAGACAACTGGGTCCAGAGACAGGTCAACATGCTCTAGGAGCACAGGAAAAGCTTGCTATGTCACGTGTACATCGTGTCTACAGTTGCTCTGTGTGCATTCAGACTGTGTTAGTGTCACTCGGAGACCAATTTATTATTTGCCAGTGAGCCAAGAGAGAGAGAGAGGATATTTCATACATCCCCGTAGCAATAAAAGCTACTGTTCTTGGTTCTAGCCTTGTGTTATGTTCCTCATTTCACCCTGGGCTTAGTTAGTCACATCTGGCTACTCAGATCATTATACTGTGTTTGCGCTGATCCAGAGCTTGAGGAGGGTCGGGTAGCAGCCATTACCCAACCCATATAGTGAAAGAAAAAGTCAGGGTTGTTTGAGGTTCAAGAAACTACTCGCTGTCCCAGTGGCTGGTAGCACTTTAGGGGTTTGTTGAAATCAGGGTTCTGGGCAGAAAGGCCAGTTATGCCTGTTTATGGACATGATGTCCAATTAAATTTGGTCCGAAACAATCAAAGCGGATAAGAGAAACTAGGCCAGACTACAGTCCATCCATCCATCCATCTTCCGTAGTCGGGCCATGGGGGCAACAGCTCCACCAGAGAGCTCCAGACTTCCCTCTCCAGAGCAACTTCCAGACTACTATATGAAATGATGTGATACAAAAATGGGAGCATGAATAATTGTTGTGAGGTATGTATGTGGTCTATGTGTTCTGTTATAGTGACACTCAACCTTAAGTAGTCGCCAAGACATTTCTCAAGCCAGTGTCAGATTTGTAAATGTTTTCAAAATGTCTTTATTTGATTTGCTCAAATCCAGAGATGACAACTCAAGTTAAAGACTCCTACTCAAGTCGCACTCGAGTAGCCACAAATGAGACTCAAGACTCGAATCAGACTCGCCCCTCAAAGACTCCAGACTCGACTCGAGCTCAATGACTCGTGGACAATCGACGAGTCATTATTGTTTGATCCTCAAAGTGCAATTAAAAAGCAAACGTTTCAGTGCATATAGTGGGTTTTTTTTAATGGGGTTTTTTTCTTTCTCAATCTTTTGATTCTTGTTTTATATACTTGACTGTATTTTTGATTTGATTTCATTCGATTTTTTTCATTTACTCTATTTAACGTGTATATGTAGAAAGGTCTGGGATGGAGCCCTCATGTGTATGTTTTGTCGGTGTTATATTGTTGATTGTTGCTGTGTGATTGTTTTTCTGTCATACTGTTTGTGGTTTGTGCCCGAGGACGACCTCGAAAACAAGTTGCTACAACTCAAGGGGCTTATCCTCTTGAAATTTAAAAAAATGTCTTGGAGATAACAGCAACGGCCAACCACAGTTACCACACATCAGTCAATCAGCTGCTCAACAGCAGGAGAAACACACGCGACTGGGATTCAACCAGTTAAGCTTGATTTATACTTCTGACTTCTAAGTTCTGCTATTTAAAAATAGCAGATCTACAAGTTCACAACACGTAGTGATGCAACACACTGTGAGATGCTACTGTAGCTGAGCTATATAAATATTGCCTATAGAAATAGATTTTATTCATATATTTGAATATTTCTAAAATGTTTTGAAAAATGTCGCCTATAATGACAATATATAGGGACACCAGGGTGGAAGTGATTCAACTTATAGATTTCTATGAAACTGGGTTTGTTTTTGTTTTAAGTACAGTTTTCTTCAATAGATTAGCTGAGTGTGACGCAGTGAAGGGCTATGGATCGATGTGGATCCGGAGGTGCAGAACTTACTAACCAGCTATTGATGAGGCTTAAGATGACACATAATCAATACTAATGCATTACTTACAACATACAAAATAAATAGAAATGATTAGTAACACACTGTATATTGTTTTATTGGCATCAGTTTAATAGTATTAGCATTATTTCATGTTACATTTATTTAACATAATCAATTTAGCACAACTTCTGAGATACAACTCCGGGGGCTGCGCTGTGCATGACCAAAAGCATCAGGTCAGAGTGTTTTGAAAAGTGAAGCCCCACAGAGATTGTCGGGATGGCTCGATAAATCATCTGTCATATAATTAGCCTTGCTTGCGGGTAAGAATTTATAGGCTGCTATTTCCCTCCAGCCGCCCCTGTGAGCCTGTAGCTATGCCGGCTATGAACAACTTTCTATTGGTTGACTGAGTCATTCACAGAGGCCCTCCAAGCACCAGCTGTTGCTGGCCCTCAAACATCCATCACTGAGGAATGATGGAGAGACTATGAATGTAGATGCAGCCCCAAAACTGGATGCATATGATATGCAGTACACAAGCATGGAGAGAAAATGAATTATGAATGTAGTCACTACTAGTCAGTCAGTGTACTGTACATGCATTCAGTATGCACTGCAGTATACACATACATGGAGAATCAGTGGTAGAAGTGGTCGACAAAGTAGGTTATAATATTCAAGCATGCAGCCCCAAAACTGGATGCATATGATATGCAGTACACATGCATGGAGAGAGAATGAATAATGAATGTAGTCAGTCAGTGTACATGCATGCAGTATGCAGTATACACATACATGGAGAATCGGTGGTAGAAGTGGTGGACAAAGTAGGCTACAATATTCAAGCAAATACTCAAGTGCAGTAAGTTTGGGTCCCAATGGTCCCTTCCTAGAAATGTAGCATAGTAGAAAGTACTACTATTTGAAATGTATATGGAAGTCATGAAGAAAGTACGTTAGTAGGCTACTGTATACACCAGAAATTGTACTATAGTTACTGTCCACAACTAGTATAAACAGTGGTGTCATGCTATGTCGTAAAACACAGTACACCCCGTGGTACCAGTACGTTTTTGACGTGTCCCCCCTAGATTCAAGAGAAGACTTTCCAAGACGCACCAAGTAGCCTACCCAGTGGTCTAGGTTTACTGCCCCCACCCGATAAGCATGCCCCCATACGGTAAGCATGCACACTTACAGCAGTAAGCTATGGCTCCAGTAGGCTACTGCTGCTGTGTGGTGTTCTGCACACAAGAAGAATGCCTCCTCCAGAACAGATTCATTCGTCCAAAGCAAACTTTTTAGTTTTTCTAGTGTACAGTTAAGATGTTTGTCTGACTACGGTATTTTAAGTCTACTTTTGTGTTTGTGCGTCTAAAATGCTCATACACTATTTAACAATGGTTATGCAGCTCTTCTGTGTGCATGCCGCAAGTGCACGTGCGTGCGTGCGTGCGTGCTTGTGTGTGTGCGTGACGATCTGTGGTACCGGGAAAAAAAATCACCATGACACCACTGAGTATGACACTACCGTAGATGCAGTCAGATACATGCATGCAGTACATTATGCACATAGTGTACAAGAGAGGGTATGACTGTAGTGTATGCAGTCAAATACAGTACTGTACATGCATACAGCACAGCACAGCACAGCACAGCACACATAAACATTGAGGCATTTGTATGCAGAGAGCCAAACACCTGGGCAAGCAGTCCTTTAACTATCAACATATGCCACACACACACACACACACACACACACACACCACATTATTAATAACACTAAAGAAGTGAAAAGATTATTTGTTTGTGTGTGCGTGTGCGTGTGTGTGTGTGTGTGTGTGTGTGTGTGTGTGTGTGTGTCATTTATTATTATCCCCACAAGGACAGAGAATGCTCTTTTTAAAGCTAGGTTGGTGTGAATAAAACATCCAGGTTAGGATTAGGATCAGGAATGTAGGCGTTAGGTTCAGGTATAGGGTGAGGGACTGAGGGTTTATGGTTAGGGGATTTGGGGGTTAAGGCTATAGGTTTAGAAATAGGGGAAGGTGAGTTTGTGGTTAATCGCGTTAAAGGTTGTCAGGTTAAGTATCACCTTAATGAAAAATAGCTTTTAATGTTTCACAAAGATATTAATGCATACATAAGTGTGCGTGTGTATGTGTGCGTGTGTGTGATAATCTCCTTGTGGATCAATGTGTATAATAACCCGTAATGTGTTTTGTCGGACAGCTGCAGTTCACCTCTCTGGGAAATGAAAGAGCACTTCTCCTCTAGGAGGCCTATTCAATATGTCAACAGCTATTACATTAGAGAACGCACGCACGCACGCACACACACTTGTATTATCATACTTATGAGGACATGAACATTTTATGAATGCCATTTACTTTGCATTTTTAATGTTAACCCTGAAGCCAAAAATAGTCCCACTACAGTATATTGTGTATTGAGCTTGTAGATCTGTTATTTTCGTTGTGCAACAAAAGGCACTCAACTAGTTATAAATCAGTAGAGATGCACAATATAATCGGTAGCGTATATGGCCATATCGGCCATAAAAATGTATTTCTCTGGCTCTGATATAATGCAAATTCAATCATCTTTACGATCAGACTTTAACCATGTTCAGAACTGGCTCCATAATAACAAGCTGCTGTTGAATGAAGGGGAGTCCTGTAGCATGGTGTTTGGTACACGCCAGTCGCACAAGCTCTCTTGAAGTATGCATACAGTTCTCAAATGGCACTCAGCTTGAGGAAGTTGACTCATTTAAATATTTTGGAGTGTGGCTCGACCCAGAGCTTACCTTCAAACCACACAGACTACATTGTCAAAAAAACATAATTATGGTTGCCTGAGCTCACTCTAACATTCAATTAACTGCTTCTCATTTGATGTTAGGAAAATAATAATCTCTCAAGTGCTACTACCAGTACCTATTATAGATCACGCAGATGACGTGTACTAGAACACCACACTCTCATCTTAAGCCCCTTAATGTCTTATATAACTCCCTGTGCAGGTTTGTATTGAGATGTCCATTATGATACTCATCACTGCTTCATGTACAACTCGCTCAATTGGCTGCAGCCAAAATCAATCAATCAACATTGGTTTCTCTTCATTTATAAATGTATTTATTTCAAGTGTCGTCCTTACCTGAAGCAGTACTTGGCCCAGTCTACTTCATCATATCCACTTAAGACATCTACAATACCCTTACTTTAAAATACCAAAAACTTTCAACGAGGTTGGACGGAGGTCTTTCTGTTATAAAGCTCCATTTGATTGGAATAATCTTCATCTATCTCTTAGATCGATTTCATCCTTCAGTTGCTTTAGGACTTCCCTTCATTTACATCTTGACTCACCTAGTTTATGCTTTTAAAGTACCAGTTATAGCACATTCACCGATATAATTTGCACTTTCATTCCTCTAGATGGGGTGGGTGGGAGAGGCTGAGCAAGCTGTCTGTGTATTTATGTATGTATGTATTTGTATATTGTCTGTATCTGTTTACTATACGTCTTATGTATCTTGTTAGGGTTAGGGTGAAACACTGTGCGGAAACACTGGCACGGCTACTATCTGAGGTTAGGGTTAGGGTGAAACACTGTGCGGAAACACTGCCACGGCTACTATCTGAGGTTAGGGTTAGGGTGAAACACTGTGCGGAAACACTGCCACGGCTACTATCTGAGGTTAGGGTTAGGGTGAAACACTGTGCGGAAACACTGCCACGGCTACTATCTGAGGTTAGGGTTAGGGTGAAACACTGTGCGGAAACACTGCCACGGCTACTATCTGAGGTTAGGGTTAGGGTGAAACACTGTGCGGAAACACTGCCACGGCTACTATCTGAGGTTAGGGTTAGGGTGAAACACTGTGCGGAAACACTGCCACGGCTACTATCGGCAGTTGGCGGCGACTCGCTTATTTCACCAAAATTGATGATGCAATAATAATGTGATCGTCAATGGCTTGGTACTCGGGACTAGAACCTGCTACACACTGTCATGCTGGATTACCAGCCAAGGTGCCTGGACCGCTAAGCCCAGGCCCCAAGTATTATTCGCAACCATAAATCAACCTCTTGTGAAGACCGGGAAAATGGTCTTCACAAAGTCTATTTCTCAGATTCCACTATACTTGTGGGGACATTTGGCCCCAATAGTACAGGTTAGTAACAGCTGTAACTAACTAACTAACTAAATAACTAACTAACTAACAAACAAAGTACAGTAATCAAGCAAACACACACACACACACACACACACACACACACACACACACACACACACTGTGACGTCGTCAGTGCATGATGTACTCCCAACACGTTCTCATGATGAGACAAGTGAAAAATGCGACACAAAAGGGAGAAAGCAATAAGGGAGCATCTCACCATCCTCTCTCCCCCCAGCTTGCCTCTCTTCCTCTCTGCCGCTCACATGTGCATTTATCAACGCAGTAATTACCTAATTCATCAACCCTAACAACGGTATGCTGAACAGTGAACACACCAATGCTCCCTCACCCCTCCACCTCTTTTTTCCCCACATATACACAGTAAAAAACAAATCCTCAGTGTTAATTTATCCAAGTGTAATTCAGAGAGTGTACACATGTATCCATAAGGGTGAATTTGTTTATGTGTACACTCTCAGAAAAAAGTTAAATTAAAGGAAAATGTTGCCAAATTTCAACATACGGTAATTCCCATATTTCTGATGTGAGGAGATCAACAATAGAGTGTGAAATACCCATCCTCAGGCTTAACCCAACTTTATTGATCTCCTTACATCAGAACAAGGGAATAGGTTGAAAATCTGCAATGTTTCCTTTAACACTGAGGATTTTAAATAATGTTTATCTTTAGTCTTTCATTTCCACTTTCCACTTTCCTCTTGTCTCTTCTTTTTCCTCTCATCCTGTTATCTTTAATCTTCTTGTCTTATTACATTATTTTCTATTCTTTCCCTCTCCTCTTCCCCTTCACCCTGCTTTCCTTCCCTGTCAGCGCTACCTTTCTAATCATCTCTTCTCTCCTCGTTTGCTCTCTCCTACATTTCCCACCAAACATGGCTTCTTCTACACTGCTCTGCTGTTATTAATAACGTGTCTGAGTCATTAGACACTATTGGTATTGGATGTGACAATCATAATAGGCTCACTGTCTATCTGCACTATCTCCTCTGGTTCAATGAATAGACAGTGTTGAAGTGCTGGAGATGGAATTAAACTGGAGCTTTTAAACATCTCATCTTATTATGTCTTGTGATTTATGGTGCCTTTTATGACGAGAGACATAGACATAGAAACAAGATCTACACTGTCCAGTTTGCTCACTGACTTGCTCTATAACTGTAAAAACCAACCATGCTCATCCGACACAGAAAATAGTCATGTGATCAAGACCGATCTGTCCATTGGCTTCCAAAGTTTGCAGGAGTGGCCCGTTTTAACGAAATGCCTCAAATCATGAACGCAGCGTCCGACTGCTGTGAAACTTTGCATGCACATTCCCGAGGAAATGCCACACTACATTTTTTAAATCAGCCTCATGGTGGCGCTATAATAGGCCGAGTCACCTTTTAACTCCTGAACCATCGCTCATCCTGTAATAACCTTGCCAGTTTCTGAAAAGCTCAGCTTTCATTTGTATGCGAGTTGTGTGCAGAGTGTGTAATATTGGACTGTACTGAAAATTTGATGCGAGGTTGTGTGGATGTGTGTGTGGGATGTGCGCACACATCTACTGTAGCCCCACTTTGTGTGTGTGTGTGTGTGTGTGTGTGTGTGTGCCCGCCCGCGCACATTCGTGCACACCATACAAGCGTGCGTGTCTGTGTCCGTGTGTACAGTGACATTAAGGTACTTTTGGAGGTGCTGACATTGTTGTTTGCCTGGCTGATGCTACAGTCAGCAGGGATTCTCATAACAGGGATATTACACACACCTGTAATTTAGCTATACGCACGCATGCGCACACACACACACACACACACACACACACACACACACACACACACAGTGGCCAATATTGTGATATTTGTGACCAAATGCAATATATTTCACGGTACACATCAAACACAAATATGAATTAGAGCAAAACATGAAATTGCTTTGTTACTGTTTTGGCCCGAGTGTATACGAGATAACAGTTGAGTCAACAATTATGGCTGAACTCCGTCATGGCCAGTTCACGCCTGAAATGACAAGTTTAAAGTCTCTATGACTCATATGATATGGGATCAACAAGGGCTTAGGAAGACAGCAGGATGCTGAGGACAACTGACCGGTAACCTTCACAGCAGCCAAATCCATTTGTTCCTTGTTTATTCTGAACGCAACAGAAGAGAAGGTCCAACCAATCAAGTCTGAATAATAGGGCCCTATCTTGCGACTTGCGCAAGATATTTGCCATTTTTTACTACTTTGAAAAACATTTTAAAATAGTTCAACTAGCCGATTCTTCTTCGACACTTGACAGTTTAGGGATAAGGGGTAGCACAAGATATAGCCCAATTCAATTGGGCTATATCTTGTGCTATGCGTACCGTAGTGAACGGCGATGCGTACCGTAGTGAACTGGGCCTTCATATATGTCTCTGCCACGACGGGGGGGGGTTCCGGGGGTGGGCGCCTTAGCCCCCCCCCCCCCCCCCCCCCCCAACCGCAGATTATTTTATTTTTTTGCAAAGGAAATGCTTCAATTTGGTGCACTTTGAGAACAAAATCTATAAAGAACTATTAGATTATTATCATCTTTACTGTGCTATTTAAGAGGCGGATTTGAAATTTGATTTAATTTTTTATCACATAACGGCCTGCCTATTAATGAGCTGCAGACAGTGCACGAGCAGGCTGGACACACACACACACACACACACACACACACACACACACACACACACACACACACACACACACACACACAGTGTGAGCTCCCCGTGCCCCCTGCCTAGGCCTATATGAGTGAGAAACCAATACCAATGCCATTGCTAAATTAATATTTGCGCTAATAACTTCATTCACAATTAAGGCACATCGTCCTAAATCGATGCCAGCTGCCACTGGTGCCACCCAATCAACCTCGTAACAGCAGTTACGGTATGCAAAGAAAGATCATGTCAAGAATTACCAAATTAAACGCACAGCAGCCCAGCCAAGCTGTGTGGCACAGCATTGTGCCACACAATCAACCTCGTAACAGCAGTTATGCAAAGAAATATCAAGTCAAGAATTACCAAATTAAACGCACAGCAGCCCAGACAATATTTCAAGATATTTGTGTGGAAATAAAATGCGCAGCGGCAGATCCATCAATATAAATTAATTTGTTTCACTCACCATTTTGACGTGGTTCACCTGAAGACAAAATCCATCCTCCTGTCCGTTTGGGTGAACTTTTCAATGGCCCGGTCATAAAGCTGATCAGTCCTTTTCAGATCCAGGAGAATTTGTTTTTCAATTGACATAGAGGATAATGCAGAGAGTCGGGATTGTCCGGTTGTATTCCTCGCATATGTTTTAATTCGCTTGAGGGCAGAAAATGTCCTTTCCACGGTTGAAGTGGTGACAGGGATAGTTACAACTACACACGTCAGTTCATATAGCTGCTTCATGCTTTCACTGAGTTTTTTTTGTTGAAGAAATAGAAGAAGGTCAGATGGGTCCTTTCCCTGAAAATCTGCCATAGAATACATGACACAGTTCAGTTTTCAGCCGTGGCAAGTCAAAACGCGGCCCGTAGCTGTCAGTCAGGCTTGTGAAAGCAGTTTCAGGGAACGTTTTCTTATAGATGGTGAACTGCGTGGGATCCAGAAGGGAAAGGAATGAAAGCTTTTCGTGATCTTTAAAACGAGTTGTCATTTGATCTAGAATATTGTCAATAATGCCATCGTGCACTTTCTTGTAGTATGTACGTGGATCTCCGCACGCCCTGCGCCCAGGTGGCACACCGCCTGGTGTTCACTGTCTCGTCATAGAGTTGATCAAAACGTGGCCTCTGCTCCTCAATGCGAATGCAAAACTCGTCCACCCGAGCCAAACAAAACTGCATGTCAAATGACTTGCTCTGCAAAATGTCGAAAAGAACATCTGCATGGGAAAACATTTCGTAAAATGTTGAAATAAAAAAGCTAAATTCAAAGGTGCTCAAGTATGATAAATGACCATCAGCACCGGCTGTAGCAGTATCGTCAAACTCCTCATGGTGGTCAACTATGCACTGGAACACGTCCTTAAGAGCATCTTTCTGTTCAAATACAGTGGAAACCAATCTTGATGCGAAATTCCACCTAGTTGGTGCAACTCGTGGCAGTCGCCTTTGACACAACTGGTCAATCACTTGCGTACGTTTGGGTGATTTAGTAAAGAACGCGGCCATGGAAGACAGGTGTGAGAGGAAGATTTTGCATTCTTGTATTTTTTTTTTACACCTTGAGATAAAACTAAATTAAGGACATGTGCATAACAGTGTATGAAAAGCGCATCGGGGACACTTTCCTTCACTTTGGCTTGGACACCGTTTATTCCCAAGGCCATAACGGGTGCACCATCGTAACACTGCGCTACAAGTTTATCTGTGCATGCATATTCCTCCAAGAAATTAAGAGCCAGGGTTGCAACCTCTGCTGCTGTTTTGCCCCCCGACACATCCACATATTTAATGAACCTCTCTTTTACGCCACTGTCTGTTACATAACGAAGAACAATCGACAGCTGTGCAGCATTGCTCACATCTGACGTTTCATCCAGCATTAGAGCTACACATGAGCGTTCCTTACTTCTTCTTTAATTTCGTCATTCATCACATCAGCAACAGCACTTATCAAATCGTTCTGTATTTGACTTGAGGTTCCAATAAATACCTTGGAAGTGGTCAGATGGTAGTGCAAATCTGGATCATATTCTGCTAAAAATGACAAAAGCTCCCGGTAATTCCCCCGGTTCAAAGATGTTGCACTCTCATCATGCCCCCTGAAAGCCATCTCCTGTTTCCCTAGGAAAACCACACAGTGTATGAGCCGTTTTAAAATATCCCGATTTTTTTTCACCTTTTCGTTGTGCATCGTTGTTTCTCTCCCTCTCTGTTCATCCAGCTGTAAATCAATCCTTGCAACTCCAAATGTTTTCAGATTAATTGTTGCCTTAAGGTGACTTGCCGAGCCTTCATGCTTTAGTGCAGACTTTGTTAAACAGCTAAGGTTATCGAAGCCTCTAAAGTTCCATGCACCCTTGTCGGTCCCAAACAACAAACATTCCCAGCAGAAAAGCTTCTTCCGTGAAACCGAGCCAGTAATCCAGGGGTACCGTTCCCAATTACTAGCCTGGAAATGTCGCTCGTAACAGGTGAGCCGGTTTAACGTGAGAGCAGATCAACTTGAAATCGCCTCGCCTCGCGACGGAGGCGCGCCGTGTCTGGTGGCCTTGAGCCACGTAAGGCACCGCCGAGCGAGGCGCTAGCCGAGCGAGTCGCCGTGCCGAGCGTTGCGACGGCCACCAGACCCGACTCAGCGCCGTCCGAGTTACGTCCCGATAGGCAGAGAATAGTATATATTAGTAGCCCCTAGTTTCATTTGCGAGGACAGCTACGCGTTCTGTCGCCGTTAGAACATCTGCGCCGAAGACGCCGTTTCCACGGCGACGGATGATGTCATTTCATTTTGATCTGATTTCATCCAAATCTGACACACCGGCCTTTGATGCCTGGCTGATTTCCAGTCCTTCTGGGGTTGGGCGGCCTTTTTTGATAATGTCCATCTTTTCATTAAATGTTCTTCTTGAAAAGGGAACTGTTAATAAATCCGCAACAACATCGACGGTATCATTTGCTTCTGCCATGTTTCATTGGTTTGTTTACTACGGGTATGCTTGCGCTTGTGTTGTCTTGCTTGATAGTTCGCTACGGTAGCCGAGGGGCAAGATCCCTCTAGCATACCTTGGCATCTAAAAGACTACGCCCATTGACTACAGCTCCAAATGTGATTGGCTGATCAAACTGTCACTCCACACCTGGGCTCCCGTTAAAGTGTATTGCCCGGCCATTCTAGAATACCCTCAATGGAGGAAAGTCTGCCCAGTGACTTGTGAAAAGAAATCTCCGATTGGCTGTTATTTTCTCCTGTACAAAAATGCTCTAATGCGCAGTGAATAGGGCGAACACAACTATGGCGAGTGAAACAGTGCGGTTTTAACAGATTAGCGACACAAACTATTTTAATAAATTTGATTAAAAAATATAAAAAATATAAATAAAAAAGTAATTTTTAAAATTAATATTTTCTTTCTTCTGAGGCTCACAGGGCCTTCTCTGAATACCTTGAAGGCCCTGAAAATTCGCCACAATTGGGCCAATTGTGTAAAACGCAAAAATGTAATGCATCCAAAAAGATTCATGTTCCCGATATGTCTGGTCGGGGGGTAGGACCAAGGGATTTGGGATTAGTTTATAAACATTTTGGTATTTGTTTATAAACATTTGTGATTTGTTTATAAACATTTGTGATTTATTTATAAACATTTTGGGATTTGTTTATAAACATTTGGGATTTGTTTACAAACATTTGGGATTTGTTTATAAACATTTGGGATTTGTAAGTCTCATGGGGGGGGTAGGACCACTACCAGTCTCATGGTCGGGGGGGTAGGACCAAGGGATTTGGGATTAGTTTATAAACATTTTGGTATTTGTTTATAAACATTTGTGATTTGTTTATAAACATTTGTGATTTATTTATAAACATTTTGGGATTTGTTTATAAACATTTGGGATTTGTTTACAAACATTTGGGATTTGTTTATAAACATTTGGGATTTGTAAGTCTCATGGGGGGGGGGTAGGACCACTACCAGTCTCATGGTCGGGGGGGTAGGACCAAGGGATTTGGGATTTGTTTATAAACATTTTGGTATTTGTTTATAAACATTTGTGATTTGTTTATAAACATTTGTGATTTGTTTATAAACATTTGTGATTTGTTTATAAACAGTTGGGATTTGTTTATAAACATTTGGGATTTGTTTATAAACATTTGGGATTTGTTTATAAACATTTTGGATTTGTAAGTCTCATGGGGGGGGTAGGACCACTACCAGTTTACCTGTAGTAAGTCTCATGGTCGGGGGGGTAGGACCAAGGGATTTGGGATTTGTTTATAAACATTTTGGTATTTGTTTATAAACATTTGTGATTTGTTTATAAACATTTGTGATTTGTTTATAAACATTTGTGATTTGTTTATAAACATTTTGGGCTCTGTATAATATGTTGCCTAGGGCCTCAAAAGGCCTAGAACCGGCACTGCTAGTGTGTGTGTGTGTGTGTGTGTGTGTGTGTGTGTGTGTGTGTGTGTGTGTGTGTGTGTGTGTGTGTGTATATATTGTGTGATTGTGTGTTATCGTGTCTGTGTGTCAGTAATATGTGGGTTGACTTGCAATCTACATATGGACCACATGGACCCCGTGGGCAATTTCATATCAGAAACTAATTAGCTAAATCATCAAAATATCTAATTGCGTTGGTTGCAGAATTGATAACATGGACCCATTCCTGATTCCAGATGTTTTTGCAGTCAGGAGACTTTACACCAAGATCGGCACGGTCAACGAAGGTGACCACATGCCGTGTTATTCACTGCAGGATTCACAGGCTGCTGGGTAATGTCGGACTCGGACCCATAACAAGACCAGAGCATGCTAAAAGTGGCTACTATGCTACCAAACAACTGTGCTAACGCAGCCAACGGGACGCTAACCAAATCCGCACAGCAGTTTAACAACTGCTGTTCTTGTTGAGTTGGTGGCTATAGGTTAACCAACTCAACAAGAAGCAACATATGTGTTGGCGTGGCTGCAGCTTCATGATGTCAGCCTCCAGTCACACCACACCCCAGGGACCGGGGACAGCACCATGCCCAGAGTCCAGTCACACCACACCCCTGGGACCGGGGACAGCAGCATGCCCAGAGTCCAGTCACACCACACCCCAGGGACCGGGGACAGCACCATGCCCAGAGTCTCTGGTGCGGAGCTGGTCCGCCTGACACCTGACAGGGGCGAGTTTGACGTAGCACGTGGAAGGAACACATTATTCCAACCAGATCCTTTCCCCTCCATCAGGTGCCCCGGCTGACCAGGGGGAGGCAGTTTAGAGACCAGGTATTGTATTGTATTTTGTGAGGGTACCTACCCTATAGGGGACACGGGGAGAACAAATAAAGCTTGTTTTGATTAGAATTGGAATCAGGGATTAGAATCTGAGATAAAAGGGTGTTAAGAGTATGGCTATCGTTGAAGTCAACGAGGGGGAACCTTTTTTCTGATGGACCAGTCACTTGGGGTTTATCTCCTATAGACACAGAGACGCTGATAGACAGTAGTATACTGTAGCGCCATCTCAAACTGAATCAATATAAAACATAAAAAGACCCATCCATGATCCATGGCAGGGAGATCCATGGTAGCTGGTGTGGTAAGTAAAAAAAAATTACTTAAAAAAAGTAATCAATAGAATAATCACTAAGAAAATAATGTACCGGTAGCTGCAAGTAATGTAAAAGCTGATCCGTGCATCACTAGTGTATGTTTACTGTGTGTGTGTGTGTGTGTGTGTGTGTGTGTGTGTGTGTGTCTGCCCGTGTGTGTGTGTGTGTGTGTGTGTGTGTGTGTGTGTGTGTGTGTGTGTGTGTGCGTGCGTGTGTGCGTGTGTGCGTGCGAGAGAGAGAGAGAGCGATGCTATGTGACAGGCGGTGTCCAGGGGGCTAATAAAGGATTAGGTGTCTCCATCAGTCAGTAACCACACCACACAGACACCAAAACCCTGCTTATTCACACACTCTAATCCTGTCTGGGAGACCCCATGTTATTAATGTGTGTGTGTATGTGCGTGTGACGTGCATGCACTGCATATAATTGTATATATATTTGTGTGTGACAAATGTCCCCCATACTGTAAAATAGCCTACCTCAAAGCTCACGACGCGTTGCTATGCGATAAATTGAGTTGACATTATAAGTTCTGGCTTCTGAGTTCTGTTATACCTCTGTGAAAGGTTACATTGCACAGCACTGTTGGCTTATTTCTAGTACTGTAAAAGAGCCATTAGTGGTTATGGACAACTTGTCAGAGATTTGCCATTTCCACTGACAGCACTACACTTCAAAGTGCCACTGCGTCGGCAGCATATATTCTCTAATTTATTATCTTGATTAGCATGCACGTTTAAAGGGTAAGAGCACTTTTGTAGAGGTTTGGGTTGTGTAATTACCTTGCCATTATGTGGACAAGGAAAAAAAGTAATTGCTCCAGTTAAATTAACAATTCAAAATATGCTCCTCATTGACTTACATTGTACACTGAAACAGCTCTCAAAGCAGAGCATCACCAAAACTCATGTGGTTTTATTTTCTTTATAAAAATGTTAACTTCCTGTTGATTTTACTATTTGAAGATCTGGATATGGATCCACGGATCCAGTCCGGGTTTTCTTCCTAATAAAAATGGACAATCCCACACAAGTACCTGTATGTCTGCAGGCTATAATACACTACAATTCATTACCAACACATGACTCACCGGCCTTCCCACTCCGATCTCAACAGACACCCAGCCAGTTAGTTTGAAGAACTGTTCAATGCCACTAAATGAGCTTTACAAGGCTGAGAGAATGTTAACACACACTGAGTGACATATAACAGGCTGATGAAAATGAGAGAGACAGTAATAAAGTATGGGGGTGGGGGGTATTTATGAGCCTTTAATTGATAGGTACTACTGTGTAGACTCAGAGAGACAGGCAACATGGAGAGAGAGTAGGGGAGTGACATGCAGTAAATGGTAAGGCTGCCTAGGAAATTAGGAATTGAACCGGGGACTCATGCACTGTCAGGCAATAGAACCCATGTGGGTTCTATGGTGGCGGTGGCTCAGGAGGTAGAACAGGTCGTCCAATGATCCCTGGGTCGGCAGTTCGAATCCCGGCTCCTCCTGCCCACATGTCAAAGTGTTCTTGGGCAAGAAACTGAACCCTACATTGCCTCCAATGAGTTGGTCGGTGTGAGCTTGCCACCATTGGTGTGTGGTATGTGGGAAGTGAGGATGGTGGCGTCGACTGTTCGCCACTTCACCTCCCAATGTATGAATGAATGTAAAGCGTTTTGATCACTTATAAAACGCGCTATAAAAATGCAACCACTGGGCCACACATTGAACATAAAACACATTTATTCATTCATTCATTCATGTGTTACAGGAGGAGGTGCTCATCCAAGTAGTGCATAAATAATTAGAGGGCCTTGAAGCATTATTTATGATGCACATTTGCAGAAAAATACAAAAAAGATTCCCATTTCTAACCACGGCAGAGTTATTACTGCACTCCAAATAGAGGCTACTTTGTTTCTAACAGAATATATGCCCTCAAAATGGTTGACATGAAATACACTAAATACTGTATGAATTATCTCTAAATTAGTTTCAGTGACATTCAACTGATCTTGATGAAGCAGATTTGATCACAGGGGCTAAAAGCTGCTACTGTACTGATCAGCAGAAACTCGCACACGCACACCATCATCATCATTTTTCATGGATTTTACAATGCCACGCCAGACTTTCCGGTCCTTCATTGCCATGCCCAGTTCCTGCTTACTGATGCCTGTGTCCCTAGCGATGACATCAGGGAACGACAGTTTTCTACCTCTGGTCTGCTTTGAGGCAGGATTCCAGAGAAGAAGGGAAGATATAACCTCATTGTCAGCTCTGTAGCAGTGGCCACACTGGCCGGCAAGGATCGGACTAGTAAATAAACACGGGGAAGGTTGCCGTATATTAGATTAGTCGATGGGAGACAGACTAGCACATACATGACACTCAACAATATGAACATGTACAGTATCCAAGCCTATGGATCAATAGACAGCAACAGCCTCATACAGCGCACGTGAAAAGAAAACAGACATCAGCATCCACGCACACACGCAGATGTGAATGCAATATTAATCCAAGGCAGCTGAGTATCTATCTACCATTTTCATTGCAACTCCCTCTCTTAAGCCCCCCACCAATACACACACACAGACCTCAGGGGGTGTGCTGTGCACAGCGTGATGCTTGTTAAATTATACTTGCCGTACTGTTTCAACACACACTTCTACAATGAGCAGCAGTTTGACAGCACAGGGGTAGTTTTACAGTAGAATAATGAATATATTAGTGTCGTACAGTAGACAAAAAAATAGTTTTTCTATAGTTATTTCCAGATATTTAAAATCACTGACCTGCTCCACTTCCTCCCCACTCATGATAACGGGCCTAAAGATGCAGGCCTAAAACAATGCAATACTGCCTCATCAAAGTTGGTGTGTGACTTTATATATTGTCAATTACTTGAATGAGATGGGGAGAGGTTGTGTAGTTAGTATAGCTATAGCAGACAGTTTGAGGGTCCAATGGAGTTAAGAGGTTTTTCCCTAAGCACATTTTAATACTTTTCATTGGTTCAATATTTTTTAACCAACACACAGATATAAAGGGTGTTCAATAGAACTTATTGATTTAAGGGGAAAAAAACCAAAAACCTCATAAATGGTTTCCTCCCGACAGCAACGAAATGTATTATTATTATTATTATTATTAATATTTAGAGGCTGACATACACATGAGAGTCCTCCGAGAGTATTCCTCCGAATACGCTGGCCAAATAAAATCAGTAACCGGGAACTGTGGCAGCGAACAAGTCAACACCCGGTGGAGGATGAAATCATCCAAAGGCGCTGGCGGTGGATCGGCAACACTCTTCGAAAGCCTGCATCTAGCATCACAAGATATGCCCTGTTCTGGAACCCACAAGGGAGAAGGAAGAGAGGCAGACCACCAAACACCTGGCGCCGTGACCTGGATGCAGATGTGAAGAGATCTGGCCACACATGGGGACAGCTGGAGAAGATGGCCGAGGACCATGATGTCAGGAGAGCTCTGGTTCGTGGCCTATGCCCAAAGTTGGGCTATAGGCGTAAGTAAGTAAAGTAAGTATACACATGAGAGACATGTGTATGCACATGTCTACACGCATTCGCATTGCCCTGTTCGGTTCAAGGCTTTTGGTTACACCTCTCACATTTAATCTTCTCATGTCTTTCAGAAGAAAATGTTTCTGACTGTGAGAATTTGCCTTGACAGATCAGAGCCCTGCAGCTTGCGGTCCGCGGCGCTTAAGCACTATTAAGTTCCATTGTTAATCCGGGCCTGTTGACACTTTGGATTCAACTAATATTGAATGAACTGCCATGCATATAGCTATACACGCAAACACAGACACATGCATATGCATGAAACTGATTGAAGAGCTGAAGCCGCATACCTGGTACTCATCATTGATGTTCCAACATGTAAACAAAGAACTTGATGAAAGTCAATCAGGTGAGGCATTTGCATACTGAAAGCATTCTTCATGGAAAACACGCACAAACAGATGTCCACCATGTACACAACTAGGTCATCTGGCATTTTAAATGGACAACATGAACACACACACACACACACACACACACACACACACACACACACACACACACACACACACACACACACACACACACACACACACACACACACACACACACACACACACACACACACACACACACACACACACACACACACACACACACACTAAAATAAGCATCATTAATAATAATTGCTGGAATAATATGTCTCAATAAAATGAAAGCAATCTGGTTGTTGTAATAATATACAGTATCAGGGACATAATCCAGATAAATTGTAAACGCGGGGCTATGTGAGGTAGCCAAGAGCTTTCCTAAACAGCAACAGATGTCCACTGTGTAATTAACATTCACACTGCTCAGGTCAGACAGACACTACACACCAAGAGTCTGGACTCTACTTCTTCTATGGTACACGCACGCACGCACACACACATGCACACATGCATGCACGTGCACACACACACACACACACACACACACACACACACACACACACACACACCCCCTGCATGTTATTCACACACACACACACACACACACACACACACACACACACACACCCCCTCTGGTCAATTAAGGCCAGAGGCGTTTTCAATTTATAGATTCACCAGTCAAGCAGCACACGGCGGCAGGCCAATCTCTGATTTATGCTGCACACTGATGTATCCCACAGGATACAGGTGGAGTAGGTAGCCAGGATATAAGCACAGGTGGAGTAGGTATAGTCACTGGGTAGGTAGGGTGTGCATCTCCACCCTCACAGACTATAAAAAGAAGGGATAGTACAAACTCACAATATTTATATTTGTCGCCAGTGGGTTGCCTTAAAGCAGCGGAAAGTGCACACACTTTTTCAGCTATGACTCAGGCATATTGATTGATGCATGCTTGTTGTGACCCAAGCTAATGTAGCATGTATTCAAGATAATGTACTGACACTTTACAGCTGACACCAACTATACAGTAATTATATACCTATTCAACAATCTGTCTCAACAAACAAAGGTGGATCAAATGCTCATTTCCTCTTTTTAAAATGTTGATTTGGATTCATTAGTCACACAATGAAATGACTGTTGTGCATATTACCAGATCATTAGAATCTCTCCTTTCGCTCATCGCACAAAAAAACCCAAGAACACAGTAAAACATACACATACACATACACACAGTGTTTTATTTTTACTCTCAAAGCATCAACCTACAACACACCTTGCTGTCCAAACACTGCACACATGTTCAGTTGTTGCACACACTTCTCACATAAAATCTCAAAGCATCAACCTACAGTACAACACACAAATAGTAAAATCTCTAAACATTCAGATCTGGTGAGCAATTTGTAATCAAAACTGCAGCATAAAAGGGACTTGAGAGCCTCTGTTTTGTTGGGTGAACAATGGAGAACCTTGAAGAGATCGACAACCAGAGAAGGAGAGGGGTAAGAGAGAGGACGAGGAGGAGGTAGAGGAGTACTGTAGGTAGACAGAGAGAAGGAGGAGGAGGGAGAGGAGGACAAGGAGGAGGAGGAGGGAGAGGAGGAGGAAGAGGAGGAAGAGGAAGAGGAGAAAGAGGAAGAGGAGAAAGAAGAAGGAGAACGGTCATATCTAATGAGTTCAGCCACTACATAGTTGCTGGCATCATTAAAACATGTTTCTGTTCTATTCCTTCCACCTTATTCTCCTTTCCTGAATCCTAATGAGGAGTTCTTTTCAGCTTGGAGGTAGAAGTTATATGAACGGAACCCACAGAGCCGGCTTTGAGCAGGCTGGTTTATTTGTATGCTGTTTTATGTTTGACTATGAAAAAGTAGGCCTACACAGAGTCATTTTACAAAAGGAGAAATGGCTCCAGAGTCATTGTCATACATGTGTGTTCCATATATATTTGTGTTTTAAATTTTCACTTCATTGTGCTGTAAATGCTTGGTAGTGTGTAGCCAATGCTTAGTTGTGTGTACGAGTTCCATTTTGGGAATAGTTAATAGATTTGATGGCAAAGAGTCATCATGGAAAAGGAGAGTCAGGGTTTAGCATTTTGTGTGTGAGGTTTTCAGTTTTGTGTGTTCAGTTTTGAGAATGCCGTTAGGTTGTGGAAAACGTGTGTTAACAATCGTGAAAAACTGTATTATTACATACATTATGTCAGGTCTGAACTGTGTGCATGGGAGCAGCAGGGAAGCATTATTTTGTTTAAATCCCCTCTCTGATATTGTGGGGATTATTGTGGTCAAATCGTGTGGCAAAGCATGAGGGAAAAAGCGTTGACAGCTCTTTGACACGTAAACATTATAGAGCTCTGTGCTGTAGGTTCGTGTGTGTGTGTGTGTGTGTGTGTGTGTGTGTGTGTGTGTGTGTGTGGGGTGGTTTTTCATTTCCTAATGTGTTGAGCCAATACTTAACAGGACCATACCAGCATCAGAATGCCATTGTCTATTTACAGCTTTGGTCATATACTGTAACTAAACTGTTGCAATTGTTTACATTTTCTCTAAAGTCATCAGACTTTACTGCATGACTTTACCTGAACAACATCATTAATACGCCAGGATGTTTGTATTTTGTTCATAAATTATTGATGAACAAAATTCAAGTGCTTGATGTGACCGGCCTGCAGTACCTGTGACATAAACTGATCCCCTCCCCCCCCCCCCCCCCCCCCGACACACACCTTTCCTGTCCTTCCGTTCAATGTCTTATCTAAATAATGCATTAACAATGACAGAAAAATCTCTGCCTCTAGGTCTTTTATTGGTATTGTCTTGTTGTGTTGATCGATACGAGTACAGTATGTGACCAATACATTACATAATAGATGAGATTACATACTGTAAGAATTAGATATGGTAAGACTGAATATTGATAACAGAATGAAAATATGGCTGGAGAGCAGCAACAGGAGGCATTTAAGCAAGTTCGGTGCAAAGTGCAATAAAGAATGTGGAATAATCTTGAATCACTGTCACAGAGAGTCTAAGAAGAACAGAGAAGAACAGCCTGTCTGGAATGTAACCACTGCTTGTCAGATCAGCAATGAAACTATGTACAGCGACTGTATAGTTTTTACATACATGCCAGTGTATGCATGCCATACGACGGAGAAACCATTTCCCTAACACAGTGGTTTTCAACCCTTTTCATATCAAGGCCCATTATTCATTCGGCATTTAAGCCACAGACCACCATGACATTTAGCCCCTCAGACCCAAAACTAAAGAATATTTTGTTATTGTTGGATAAGGTTTGTCCACAATTCCATATTGATGTGGTACCATAGGAGAGATAACAACAGGCAAACATTGACCAAGATAACAATCATTTTACATTCTCTAATTGTGTAGACTTCTTGTAAATTAACAGATAGTCCGCCAGCATTTATTAAAAACGTTGATATAATTCACGCCAGCATTTTCGCCCGTTTAACTCTTATTTTGAAGGGCCAAAAACCCAGACTGGATGTTATGAATGATCTTATGTTAGTGTGTGTGTCGATGCAAGATCACTCCCTGTTTACCGACTGGGCTGCTAAAACATCATGGAGGGGGATCACCTCGTGGACTCTGGTCCCCCCCCCTCCGGACCACTGGTTGAAAACCACTGCCCTTTTCCAGTAGGCGGTGTTTGTTGGCAAACATTGATTGCTCCCTTGAGGGGCGGTGAAGCATAGAGCCGGGCTGTACAGTCAAGCCACAAATCAACGGATTCCCCTGTCTGAATTCACCCACTCATCATGTGACTTCATGTGTAGAGGATATTGATTTAAGTTGCCTGTTCTGCACCAATGGACTGAGCTGATGTGCTCCCAAAGCCTCCCATGCAGCCCACTCCCTCAACACACTATTGATAACCGTTTCAGTGATGTTAGAGGCCGGAACTCTTAATCAAACTAAATTGATTTAATATTGTAAACATTAACAGTGAAATCATTCATTTTCTAAAATACGGTAGCTTAAATAACAGATCTATAAGCTGACAATGTGATACTTTGTGAGTAAATTGGCATTGTTGTGATTGTATTGTTGCCAAAAAATGCTAATTTTTATACTTTCACAATTTTGTATAAAATAAGTCTAGTTTAAAACTAAAAGGCAACACTAATGCTACAGTATGTCCTTTTTTCATACATTTACTATTTTTAGCCTCAATATTTCTGTTACCTACGCTTGTTTTAATTAGCTGTTTTTGTGCAGCTGAATTTCGCTCAAGGGACCAATAAAAATAAAGGTCTATTCTATCCTATCCCATCTCATGATAATGATATCCAAATCCAATCCAACCATTTAAATAAAATAAAAATATCAGCTCTTGTACATCCTATATTTGCTACTTTTGTGTCACTGTAGTTCAGTCAGATAACTCACGAATAGATTTAACCAATTTTTATCATGGAATGAATACAAATGTGCGCAAAATATTTTATCTTGGCATTCGGCTCTGCTACATTTTTCTCCCTGCTCGGCACAATTAAACACCATCATTAAACATTAAGAGCAGGGAGATAGATATACAATAACAACCCCCCATGGGCAACAAACAATTAGCAGAGCAGAGTGCTGGGGAGGTGGTACAGTACATTTCAAGCACAAACTCAATACAAAGACTGTTAACTGTGAGTTCAGATTTTACGGGGGCCAGTTTCGAATTGCAGCCGTCCGTAGGTGCCCTTTGAGAGCGGTTTTGAAGGAGTCAAGGGAGCTTAAATAAGCCGGCAATTGGTCAGCTGACTGCTACGTCAGCGTATGACGTATGAAACGTAGTACCATTAATACACATGTGCGCCCATGAGCAAAGCATGAAGCCGCTCGAGTATATCTGACTGAACTAACTACGCAGGCTACGTATCATTTAGTATGATGAAGTAGTGCATTCATTTACAGAAAAAAAAAGTACAGACATAAGAGGTTTCTGCCTGACAGCATCAATATATTGATATACTGCCCAGCCATACAGAGCCATACTACATCTATATTCATCACATTTGTCATCCTTCTCAACATCTCATAGATAACCACATCATCTAATGTCAATAACAGTAACATAATAAAATTATGTTGTGCTGAAAAGGAACATGAATGTATGTGGTCCCTACAGGATGAATGGACGTGTTGAGGGTTGACTGATTGACGAGAACAGGCAACCACAAAAAAACACATGCAAAAAAACATGTGTGGGCGCACGCACGCACGCACGCACGCACGCACGCACGCACGCTCACACTCACACACTTTTTGATCTCTCCCACTCATCCACTTCCAATTAGAGAAAGGGATTATAGGCCAGCTGCATTACAGAACAGGGGGTGTGATAGTTTTCTTTGTAGTATTATCCTCTGCTTTCTTTAATTATGAAAATAAAAGTGATTTATAATGGAAAAATACACTGCATGCTGCACACATGACCACACCCAAAACAACACACACACACACACACGCACACACACACGCACACTGGATGCCAGACAAGCAGAATTAAAAGGAACATTTTTGGCCATCACAAACTCAAACAGCATTTATCTCGGTTTTGGTTCCTCTGTGGCAGGAGGACGCTGAGAAATCTGCCTCAATATGACACACACACACACACAATATTTACAAGCGACTTTGGCACTAGCCGTGAGGGAGTATGAAATAGCAGATCTACAAGCTCACAATGCATCGCGACCCATTGTGAGCTTGTAGATCACCTATTTTCAAATGGCAGAAATGTATACAGGGCTGAAGTGGTTACTGAATGTTTTATAATAATAATCAAAATCTACAAAGAAATTGTAACTAAAGTTTTTAAATAAATGTAGTGGAGTAAAAGTACAATATTTGGATCCGAGATGTAGTGGAGTAGAAGTAAAAGTATTGGATATTGGAAATACTCAAGTACAAATACCTCAAAACTGTACTTAAATACAGTACTTAAGTAAATGTACTTAGTTACTTTCCACCACTGCCCAAGAGCTGGATTAAGCTTAGTCATTGTAAGTGGAACATCTGTGTCAGTGATGTGGTGAGAGCCATGATGGGAATCTCATTTACATATTTTTCACATGATCATCATGACACAACAACAGTCCTGGAAACCATGAAAGCTTAAGCCTGATTTATACTTGGTTTGCGAATGGCGTCTACTCTTGTGCAAAAAATAGCCAATCTACAAGCTCACACAACACATTGTGCTGCAATATATTGTGAGCTTGTAGATCATCTATTTTTGGTTCAAGACATCCAAGCATAAATCAGGCATTAACATTACTCTGTTACACACCATTGAAGAATTCTCTCTCGCATGCACGCACGCACGTATGCACGCACGTATGCACGCACGTATGCACGCACGCACTGACGCACACAGATGACATCTCCTTTTGAAGATGTGGGGTGAAGGCCAAAGAATTCTGAATGAAAACCACATTGACCTCCCATGAACTTATATATATTTCCATAACACATATGGCATACTGTGCATTGCAAACATAGGCTACTGTAGCGCAATGTGCTTTAGATGCAAATAACGGAATGCAAGATAATAGTTAATGATGGAACTGTAATTGTTGTGCAAAGTCAGGTGAAAAAATAGAACACGCATGCACGCGCGCGCACACACACACACACACACACACACACACACACACACACACACACACACACACACACACACACACACACACACACACACACACACACACACACACACACACACACACACACACACACACACACACACACACACACACACACACACACACACACACACACACACACACACAATATATATATTTACCGAATTATATTGTACAGTATGCAAGGGTACAGGCCAGGATACCACTTTGGGTCCTGACCCATAGTTTGAGAACCACTGATATAGTACACATACATTCTATAGTATATACTGTATACTGTATATATGATATGATCGCTGTATATGATACTGTGATTTTGTAATGGTGTGTTTGTCCAATACCAAGAACCACAATGTAAACTAGATACTTTATCAGGTTATCAGGTTGTGGCCTCCTATGGCGCTATAATAGGCCAATGTGAAAAGGGTGCCATTTCTTCTAACCCCTTGGATTGGATGATTTTCGTTCCAAAAATGTGTGTTTGCAAAAATCCACCTGTTGGTGGCACTATAACAGGCCATTGTGAAAAGGGTGGGAACGTGGGATATATTCCTCAGCCTAGTAGGAAAGTCTGTGAAAGATTTCACGTAAATTGCATGCTGCGATTTGACCATGCATGGCTAAGAGGCTTAGGAAGCCCAACACAGTGTTAATAAAATAAATCGTTAAATCTGTTTAAATGCATGTCATTGACAGGTGGGAACTGCCGCCCCAACAGGACTCGTTGCAAGGAGAACACCTCAAACATCTCAAATGAGCCTGAAAAGAATATCTAATTGATGTTTCAACCTCTCAAAGGCAGCATGAAGAGGAAGAAAGAAGGAAAGAGCTTGCTTGTGACTATAGAGAGTTTCATGTTCAAAGCCCCTGCCCACAGTAAAGTCTGGAGTGTTAATCTAACTCTGAAAAGTACACAAATAACCCTGCAGTAAAACTGCAGTGTTACAGGTCAATTTTGTACACCTTCAGAGTGTATTAAGTATCCGTCTCAGAAGCACTAATCTCGTAGTGTCTGATCTAATGGCTCTGATGCGTGCCTGACGTGCATTTCCTAAAGCATGTTCTTGATGTACGGCGTCCCACTGACCTAAATGTATACATCCATTTCTCTTAATGCCAGACATAGACTCATTCACCTTCCTCCTCTCCTGCCTTCTTTACTTAAAGGGATATAGGGGAGGGAGGAGAGAGGAGACGTTTATCACCAGCCTGTCACGCTCATGGAAGCACACACTCCATCATGGGTTGATGTGTAGGTGTGCGTGCGTGTGTGTGTGTATAGTGTATAGTTGTGTATGGGAGAGAATATAGGAGAGTGAGACTGCGTGCGTGTGTGTGTAAAATCTATTGTGTATGTGGACTGAAGATGAGCTCATGCTGGAATCTTTGAAATGGAATCAGTCAATCTTTGAACTTGTGTGGTTGTTTGTTTTTGTCCGTCTCTCTGAATGTCTGTGTGTCTATCATTACATGTCTGTGTATATTCCAGTGCTTGCATACATACATTATATATCCACCAGGGTAACTGATGCTGCTAGCAATAAGACTTACTGTAAGAGGACAATTTCAATTAAATGAATTGAGTCTAAAATAAATGAGTAAACAAAACTATCCAACAGAGAGACCAATATAAAAAACACTTTAAAACTGGCAACCTTATTTTGGGCACATTATTATGCCTTATCAAAAATTGCCCATTTTCTTTTTAGAAACGGACAAAAGTTGTCATAAGGAAGAAGAAAATAGCTTACTCATGAGAGTTTCATGTTCAAAACCCCTGCCCACAGTAAAGCCCTGAGTGTTATTTTTTGGGCACATTATTATGCCTATTATGCATTTTCTTAAAAAAACCCTGACAAAGCATAATAGCTGAACGAGTAGAGAGGTTATCCCAGGGTAGCCTGGAACTAACCTATGCTTTTTATGGCATAGGCAGCTCCCGGCAGGATCCGCCGGGAGAAACTATGCGCAGCTGCGCGACATGAGACTAATTACTTAGAGCGACAGAGAGAGAGAGGAGCGTGTGTGTACATGTGTGCGTGTGTATGTCAATTTTACAAAGGTGCAGACGATCAGAAATCAGCAGAGAGTGAGTGATGTTTGCGCTACTCTATGCCGAATTGAAGTGGACTTAGATGCAGACTTTTCTTTCCTCTCTGGAAATAAAAACGTCTGGGTTTCCGAGGCTAATCCCGGGGTAGTTCCGCTACTAAAGCTCCCCTCGCCCTTCAATGCGACAAGTGGGTTAACAAGGCTTAATGAAAACAATTGAGAAACCTTCACATTTAACCACACCTAGACCTAGACTACTGATTGGTCCGGCCCGGCTGGGATCCCTGAGTGAGCCCAGATGGTGGCTGTAGTGTGAACTTGTGACTCAATACAAATTTCACATACGAGTAAAACAAACCATTAATTTCTGTGGGGGTGCCTGTCCTGTACTGGACAATTACCAGTAAGTAAAAGACTGCAGAATAATGACTGCAAGCACTTCAGTCAGTCCATAAAAACTACTGATATAAATGTTAAATGGTGCATTTATGTAGCGCTTTATTTAAAAGCGATTTACAATGCACATTCACCCATTCACACCCAAATTCATACACCGATGGCGGGGGAAACCATGCAAGGCACCAACCCGCACATTGGGAGCAATAAGTTATTGCTCAAGGACCCTAACTCTGGGGGAGCCCAGGATCGAACTGGGAATCCGCTCTACCAGCCGCTCTACCATCCCTGATCCACTGCTGCCCATATGCTGGATTTGGACGGAATAGATAATGTAATAGCTACATATCCCCTGCTGCCTCTGTAAAGCAAACCCTGTCTGAATAACAATTGGAAGACCATGTTGATGACTGATGAGGGCTGTAATGTACCAGTACCAGTGGTTCTTAGCTCCAGTCGTGGGGACGCTGAGGTCTTGATTAGTTCCTGATTAGGCGCTAATCAAAAATAACTGATCATGAACATGCCTTTCATTTGAACATTAGCTTCAATGTAGAGCCTGGGAGGTCAAAGAAAAGAAGGGTAGGGCGCTATTTGTCTGTGCTAAAGACAAAACATATTTTTTGATATTCTCGTGGAGTGAACACAAGGGTCAATAGACATCATTTTATGCATAATTGTATGCATTCCATCCGATTTTATGTGATGAAATCTGTGTCGTATCCAATTTATTCTGACTCCAACAGTCATCTTGCATGCTGAAACATTACGTGGTTGTTTGGAGTAGTTACAGCTAAAGGTTACACATAATAATGTTATCTCCCCATAGAAACTGTAAACAAAGCCATTGGTTAAGGATACAAATGTTGAGCTCAGTTTGACTATCACTATCACTATCGATATCGCTCTATCGATACCTTGAAAGCTTGGGAGGAAGTCATTGTGTTTCCTTTCCACAATGGCTGCTAAAACCAACAAAGTTTAACTAAGAAAGAGACTAAATAAATATGAGTGTGGTAGCTCTCATTTTCAAATACATATGACAAATAGTAATATAATATTGTAACAAATATGAATATTGCTTTCTGAATGCTGATGTTATAGGTTATATCGCCCTTGACAAAGAGAAAAAATAAGCATGTCTAACCACTACCCACGTGTCATGTTTCCGCCAATCAAAGCTGGAGACCATAAATACCTGTGATAACTCCAGAGTCATGAGTGCCGATTGTAACCTTAGCCACTAAAAACAAAAGCCAGATGTTAAATGTTACCCCTATACATTACCAAGAAAGTAATTAAGGAAATTGAAAGGGACCTTTCAAAATGTATATGGTAAAAAACCTAGACCGAGTATGAGGACGTCACAACTACCCAAAGATAGGGGTGGATTGGCACTCCAGAGTATTTTATATTATAACTGGGCCTGCCATTGTCGTACTATGCATGAGTGGGTTCATGATTTCCTTACTGGTGGACCAGAACCCCTCGAGGTATGGGAATGTACTCCCTCTGTACTTTTAGCTGAACTCACAAATATACACAAATCACATTCTAAATCATCTGACAGCCCTGTACCCTCAAATTCAAAAATATTGCAGCTTTTAACGGGTAGGAAGAATATGTCCTCATACAGTACATGATAAAGGTATTAGAGTTATAGGAAACCTGTTTGATGCCAAGGGTGTTTTCATGTCATTTGAAATGGTTAAGAACTAATTTGGAGTCCCACAGAGAGATTTCTTTGCTTATTTACAGGCTCGCCATTTTATCAATAATGACACTAAGTTTCCTCGAGATGAGCCTCGTCTCGGACCCTTGGAGGACTCTATTATGCATTATACTAAAAAGAAAGGGTTGATTTCATATTTTTATGATACTTTTCTGAGTTACGACAAACACACTATCGATAATGTGACTAGGAAATGGGAAAGGGACTTTCAAACGGAGTACGATGAAGATTGTTGGTCTGAATGCATTACAGTACATCTTCTCAGTCTACTTTTCTAAGTAACAGGTTCAAAGAGATGCAGTATAGGATACTTCATAGACAACACAGAACACCTGAAATTTTGAATAAAATCGATCCCAGTAGGTCCCCATTGTGCATTAAATGCAAAAAAGCGGTGGGTATGTATATACACTGTTTCTGAGAATGTCCCAAGATAGCCAGGTTCTGGTCTTGTGTGACAAAATAATTGAGTTCAATTATGAAGTCTACGATCTGTAAAAAAAAAATCAATAAAAAGTTATAAAAAAAGAAAAAGACAGATGTTAGTGGGTGTTGGTGTTTTTATTTGTCCAGTTGTTAAGGGGCTTAAGAAATGGCAGATCAAACCATCTATTAATCACTCATAAAACAATAGTTGGTTCGCTTAGCTTAGTAAATTATGGAGGGTTTTCCATCCCTCGCCAGGGACAAAAAGTCCTTATTCCACCACTTTTGAGTCGAGCCAAAACAAAGTCCCTTGATATTAGTCTAAACTAAAAAGCTCTTTTAATCAACACTTTACAATACTGTATAAATGTAGACATGCACTTCAATTTGGAGAAAATACATTTCTGACTTTAGAGTTTCAAACACAGGTGGAAAAAATAGAGAGTAAAACATTTACAGTAACTGGAAAATAATTTGTATAGGCCAATGATTTTCTGAAATATTAATTCTCATGCTATCAGCCAACATAACTGTATTGTTTTTTATTTCTCACTGCAATTCATATTTTAGGTCATCGTGTTGTTAGTATTCTGTTATTTATTTTTATGGCGGGTACCGTCCTAAAGTCGGCTCTTCGGTGCTACTGAAAATTTCTGACGAGCCAAAATCATTTCGGCACTACAGTGCCGAAACAGCTGTAAAATAGGAGTATGAATCGGCCCTTAGCAGAGCCGCCCAAACACATCCCCACCCATTCTGAGCACAGAGCAGACCTATACTCATCCACACCAAACTGGCACTTAGACATATAGTTGGCACAAAACACCTCACCCAGTAATTTCACATTCTGACCTCACCACTCAAGTCTCAACAACAAGCATGGGTCATTCTGAACATTAACCTGTACAATCACTAATTGACTATCAGGAAAGTTCTGGAGAAGATATTTTTATTCTATCATTCGCTCACCAGCAAGTGACAGCTAGCACACTGCTAGTGAAAAGTGCCACACGCCCAGTTTGGTTTACTATAACAATCTGCATAGACCCCTCTTGTACAGTACTACTTTCCATCCATCCACTTCCACCTTCCCAAACCACATAATTCCTTTCTACTCCACAAAAATACGATACTGTGAATCCACCAGCCACCAAAGAGCTTTGCACAGCCAGCCACCTACCTACCCACTCCATTTCCCATTTCCTTCATCTAATTTCATAATAGATGTGAAGAATAACATCATATGACTTTCGCTGTTGAATCAGAACATAATGCCATTCATCTTTGTGTAACTCTGTGCAGCTTGTGTCCTACCTTCACAGCTTCACTCACACCTCCCGACCACTCTGTTCTGTCCTCTTTCTCCCCGGACACATCAATATCACATGTTCCCTCCTTCCCCTCTATAATGTCCAGCGGGGGCGTCTCAGTTCCAGTGTACATCCCTCATTGTCATCTGTAACATCACACAGTCCAGCGGGGGCGTTTTAGTTCCAATGTGCATCCCTCTTTCTCATCTGTTATTTCAGCATCATCCCAAAACATAATTTCACACAGTCCAAACGGGACGTTTCAGTTCCACTGGGCCTGAAGTCATCCCACTGCCAGGTTCTAGTCAGGTGAAGTTGGTTACATGTGTACACTCCTTGAGTTGCAAATGGATAAATTAAGTAACAGGCTAGACAATGTTCTTGGATAAGCTGGTATAAGAAGAGTTCTGGTGGGATTTCTGTTCCCTCTTACACTCTGGTGCCATTGTGATATTAAAGAGGCAATATGAGGCAGTGAATATATAATTGATCAAAGTCAGTCAACACCACCTCTGCACTTCCTGTTGACATTTTGACTGACAACTCAACAGACCAATAGGAGTACACTGGGTGGGTGTTATTAGCTCCCTTCCCTCAATCAAAGACCAGGAATGGAGCAAAACCTGGAATAGGATCAAATCCCAGCACCTCTACTGTGCCTTCTACACAGTATTAGAGTGTTAATTTAAAGGAGCGTACAGGTGGTCTGTCATGATTAGTCCATTGACTACGACTGTAGTGACGCCAGGCCATAACGCCACGTCAGTCTATAAAGTATGGCACTTAGAAGTATTCAGCAATAAATACTACAAGCAAGTGTTTAATACTATAACCAAGTATCTCATACTGTAAGTATGTATTTTTTGGAATTATACAAGAAGGAGGTACTTAGTTACTGTGCTCAAGCTAACTGACTAGTTCACACAGCTCCCTCCCCCTAGCGCCTAAGGAAAGATCCTTGAACTATAAGGTCGCCTTAAATTGGAGCCCCTATAGACTTCACTGACAGCTTCCTGCAGGTACAGGGAATCTCAGTTACAACGACTACTATACTTTACTTGACAATTTGATTTGATTACTGCCCACCATTTTCCAAAGAAGTGGTTCTCAAAGTCGTTTGACTTCAGGGCCCCTTTTCCCTCACTTCTGAATCCAAGTTGTCTACAACTTTGCCCAAGTACAATATTTTGCAAGATGCAATTTTTTTCACCTTTTGATGAATAACATCACAAAATAAGAAATGGAATGAAGGAGATGCAATTAGTGCCTCCTCCTGAGCAGATTTATTTTAAACTGTGGCCATAACCTTTCAGTGATTCAAGCTTTGCTGCTATTCATTAACAGTTTGCTAGTTAAGTTGTGGATTTCATTTGGTTTAACACTTTGCAGCTCAGCAGGTTCACACAATGTTTGTGAAGATTTTATCATTAAACATAATATTAGAATAAATTCTTCCATTTTCCACTATAATATTACCTCTATAAGTACAGTAGTACAGTACCTCCTTGTATCCCTAGAGGTGCATGTACAGTACCCTTCTTTTAGAAACAGAGACTAGTTTGTTTTTGCAAGGAAGTGATAGCATTCAGATTTCAGATAGCATTCATTCAGTTAATTTAAATATGGTATATGAAAACTTGGAACGTGCATGAAAATGAAATTTAATCGTGTTGTAAAGTATTTTTTAACCACTTAAACCCTATACTTTGTTGACAGGGATCCCCCTGTGATCCATCCCAAAGGTCAAATTACTAATAGCCTTTGTGATTTTGGGGAGCAACACTTTTAAACGCAAAAAAAAGTTATTGCATTCTGGCTTTGTAGGGCTGCACACACTACACCAAATCACGTTGCCGAAAATAGCCGATCTACAATTTCACTTGTGTGCTTGTAGATCTGCAATTTTCTACAAATGTTTGCATATACCTGCCCAGAATAGAGCATAGCAGTGGTTTTCTGGCCACACTGAAAAATCTGCCATTCATTTTTCCCATAGAGATTTACAAAAATATATAAATTATTCTAAGCCTAGAATCCAGCCATCCAGGATCCTGGTGATTCAATCATGACCAATAATACCTTACACCTTTGATTCTGTGAAGAAAGAAAAATGAAAACCGCTATACAAAGCAAAGGGTATTTTCTGAAAAATCCATTGAAAATGGATTATAGGAGTCTGGGGGAGAAGCCAGGAAAGGACCAATGTGGATGAAAACACCTCTGCACGTCTTTAAAGGACTGTAGGATGACAGCTAAAGGTAATAAAACAGTTTTAGGGCGAAACTCTCCTTTAAATGTAGTATATCATATAAATCTTTTTCTTTTTTTTTTACTCACAGAATCAAAGGTTTTATGGTCACCAGGATCCTGGATGGCTGGATTCTATAGGCTTAAAATAATTGATATAAATATTTTTGTAAATCTCTATGGAAAGAATGAACCACGGTCACTGCTATGCTCTACTGTATATGGATGACAGGGCTCCAGTGGTTAAGCAATGAGCATGGATGATTAGTTTACTTTCAAGACAAGCTGAAAATAGTCCCTAGAATGTAATCAAAACGTCCATAACTTATTAACCATGCAATTATGTTTAACCAACATTGACTCAATTGCTCAGCTAAATTTGTTAACGTTTTAATGACTTAGGAAAAACAAAAAACAAAGCCATTAACGGGGAAATGGGTAGGATGTCATCATCTTATCGTAATATCTTTCTCAATACGAAGGCAGTGGAAATTAGTTTCATAACATTGATAAATCATACAACATTGATATGGTCGCTATGAACATTTTCTTATCATTTTCATTTGATTGCACCATTGTTGTTTTTTGTATTTTGTTTATTTTGCCATTGTGGAAGCACTATAGCTGTGGTGACCGACTCTGACCTCTGCTAAATGGGCAAAACACTGCTCTGCTTTCTACAAGAGAGGAGTTGATGGAGTGCTTCATTATAGTGTGTGTGTGTGTGTGTGTGTGTGTGTGTGTGTGTGTGTGTGTGTGTGTGTGTGTGTGTGTGTGTGTGTGTGTGTGTGTGTGCGCGTGTGTGCACGTGTGTGCGTGCGTGTCAGTACATGAGTGATAGAGAGTGGAAAAGAGTGGGTGTAGAATATTTAGAGAGATAGAAAGAGAGTGAAGTGAGTGAATAGAGAGAATGGACTGTTAGACAGCCTGACAGTATGTGGAGAGAGCAGTGCTGCATTTGACCTTGTGTTTTTCCAAACAACTCCATGTAGAAGTGGATGGAGCTGACATTTAACAAAGCATATAAACACGCACTCCACGCACGCAGCTAAATCGTGAGTGTTGATTTACTCTGAAAGTGTAAAAATGAATCCCCCCTCTAAAAAACAAATGCTTCACAATATGCATTACATTCACCCAATTGCACAGCAACGGCAGAGGTAGCCTGCTCCAGCCAGTGTGATTTCTGGTCTAGAGGGCAATTCAAATTTTCCGGCGAAGAAGCCGGGGGACCCTCCCCATCCCCTCCCTGCCTAGAACACAGCGGAGAACAATGATGTCACCAAATTTGGAGCGACACCCCTCTGCAACGTTATTGGTTAGCGAAATACAAGGTTCACTCCCACTCCTATGCCACATTTCCTGGCTTTTTTTCTTTTCTTTTGAAAACATAACGCCTGCGATCCCCGAGGCAACCATGCAAGGAACCACCCCTATCTGGAGCGGTTAAGGGTTCAGTGTGTCGCTCAAGGACACTTTGACACAGCTCCAGGAAGAGCCAGGGATCGAACCGGGAACCTTACATCTCCCAGACGGCCGCTGCTCTACCTCCTCATCCACAGCCGCCGCTGGCAGCCAGCCCTATGAGTGAACAAACACAATCTCAAACATCAACACTTGTCAGTTCAAAGTCATTGTTGCAGATAAATCAACCATTAATAAACAGCTGTGTGTGAGTTAGTGAGTTTTAAGTCTTCTTTTTTTTTTAGGGTTTTTTTCTCATCTCTCCCTCTCTCTCTCCCTCTCTCTCTCTCTCACTCCCTCTCTCTCACTCCCTCTACTGCTAGCGCTGTTCAGAAACACACACACACACACACACACACACACACACACACACACACACACACACACACACACACACACACTCTCATCATGTTTCAGTGTCTCTCCCATTCTCTCCCACACAAACTTACACTCACACACAATCTCGCTCTCTTGCACGCATGCACGCGCGCACACACACACACACACACACACACACACACACACACACACACACACACACACACACACACACACACACACACACACACACACACACACACAACACTGCTTTTCAATGAGTCTGTTGTGAATCAGCGCAGCGTCTTTAAAGCTGGTTCTGTGGTGCTGAAGCAGGCGTTGGAGTGTTGGGTTACTTTGAAGTGCAGCAGGGAGAGGAATTCAACCACATGTGTTCCTTGTGTGTTGTTAATGAAAGTGATTGATGCGCGTCTAATTTTTCCATTTGTTGTGCGAAAGGCCATCAAGAGCGGTGCCCCCTTCTAAGTTCTCCCCCTGGAAACCTGAACCCAGTCTGCGCGGTAGAACCCTTCACTGTGTACCGAGTGGAACGGACCAAATGGAGCAAATGGACCAATAACGCTGAGGATTGTGTGTCAGATGACATGAGTGTGTCATCTGTTTCGCCGAAATATTGTGCGTGCATGTCTGCGTGAGCAGATGATTTCTTGCTGTGTGTCACGTGAGTCAGATGGAAAAATTGAGTGTGAAACAGATGAGTAGACATAATGATTATGATGATGATAAGGAGGTGGTATGAGTGCAGATGTGTGTGAATAGTGTGTATAGTCTAGTAGTATACTATATGGTCTATGTCTGTGTGTAGTGTGTACAGTATATGTGTGTGTGTGTGTGTGTGTGTGTGTGTGTGTGTGTGTGTGTGTGTGTGTGTGTGTGTGTGCGCGTGTGTGTGTGTGGGTGGGTGCGTGCATGCCTCCTGTTTATCCCACAATTTATAAAAACTTCTCTCTCTCTACTATATATTTGTCTCTGTGTATGTCAGTCTCAGTCTTTCTCTCACACACACACACACACACACACACACACACACACACAGCTTTTTTTCTTTCCTGGTTTCTCCCGCGGTGTGACGTGTGTGTGTGTGTGTGTGTGTGTGTGTGTGTGTGTGTGTGTGTGTGTGTGTGTGTGCAGCCTTTGGTCCTATTCCTTTGCAGTCCATTGCTAATGCAGAATGAGGTTGTGTTTTCACAGTTTAAGCCTTCTGGAGCCAAAAGAATAACTAACTGACTGTGTGTGTGTGTGTGTGTGTGTGTGTGTGTGTGTGTGTGTGTGTGTGTGTGTGTGTGTGTGTGTGTGTGTGTGCGTGCGTGCATGCGTGCGTCTGAGAGAGAGAGAGAGAGAGAGAGAGAGAGAGAGAGAGAGATACATTCCTGTACACTGCGATTCGGGAGTCAGAAATGTGAAGGTCTCAAACAGGGGTGTCATTCATTCATCCATATTCATCACATTCAGTTATTGTCCCGCCCGATACCAAAAATACTAGATACCCAGCTAGTATTTTCTACGGTGTCTCCAGACTGCTAAAGAGAGCTAGCCTCTCATCTGTCCTACACACAACTCAGTACAATGCTGAGGGTTCTTTTAACTCTGTGAGTGAACCAAATCCATTTGTACAGTTCAATCATTATACCAAATGGTGTGTCCACTTAGTTATGAGTCAAACCAAACACTAACTAGAAAAAGTGCCCCTCGGGGCACAGGTCTCCACCAGGGCAGGTCAGGTTGTGGGCTCCTGGTGGCGCTATAACAGGCCAATGTGAAAAGGGTGGGATATATTCCTCAGCAAGTCTATGAATTAAAGAGAAGTAAATCCCACATTCCATGATTTGAGGCTTTTTGTTCAAAACGGGCCAATCCTGCAAACTTTGAAAGCCAATCTTAGCCAATTAGGATGGAATCTGAAATATCGGACAGGATCCGTCTTGAACACATAACTATAGAGATAGTGTGTAACGATTTGCGGGAATTTTTGGACAGAATCTGGAGGAGTAATATCAAAAAGTGTGCTTTTCAAAAGTCGGTCTCCTGGTGGCGCTATAACAGGCCATTCTGGAAAATGTCATTGTTGGCATCCAGGGAGTGTGCAAAATAATAATAATAATAAATAATAATTAAAAAAAATAAAATAAAAGAGTATTGGGACTGATTCCAGTTTAATCTCAACGGATGGCTCCTTGTTAACTCTCCTGGTTCCAATTTCAGCAGCAGTTCCAACTCTGACTAGACGACCCTTGATTACACTTCATGTCCTCGTTCAAACCCTTTGAGTTAAATTAGTCTTTTTCTTCTTTGAAAAATAAACGTGCACAGAAAATGTTAACCTTTAAGAGTTTACTGAGTGCACTCCACTTCATACGTTACTCTGTATTAAGACAGACAGCAGCAAAGCTCAGAGGGAGATAAACTGTAAGGGAGGTATGGGAGAAAGGGCTAAGGCAGAATTTGATATAGGCAACAGGGGTTTATGAATTCCAACTCTGGATTTCTAACTCTGGAGAATAAAATGTATGTACGAATGCATCTTGTTCCATTCAATCAAAATGAGTTTGAATTTAATCGGAAATGTAATTTTTATGGATGGATGAACGATGACCACAGAATATCTAATATAGGGCTGAGCTGAATGCTTCAGATATTTCCATTTGTCGGATTGGGATTGTAGGTATATGTTTCAAGTTCTGAGTGTTTATGCAATTGCTGTTCAGTTGCAATTTTATTTAAAACTAGAAAAAAGTATCGTTCCATGGTTTGTTTTGGTTATTTGTATTAAACTGTGGCTTTTGATTTGCATCCTTGTTTTAGAATACAAGTGGCCAAAATTAGTTTTCTTCGACGGGTGGCTGGCAACTCCCTTAGAGATAGGGTGAGAAGTTCAGTCACGCGAGAGAGACTCGGAGTAGAGTCGCTGCTTCTTTGCCTGGAAAGGAACCAGCTTAGGTGGTTCGGGCATCTGGTTAGGATGCCTCTCGCACGTAAGGATGCTTAATTTAAGTGGTTAAGCATTAGCCATCGGTTATCTAACTGTACAAGCCACATGTAAATTGTGTGAAAGCAGGGCAGGCAGTAGGTGAATAAATACACCAAGTAAAAGTACATGGGAGAAAGGTTTGTAATGGCAATTTCATATTCGTGTTCTGTGTGTGCGTGTGTGTGTGTGTGTGTGTGTGTGTGTGTGTGTGTGTGTGTGTGTGTGTGTGTGTGCGTGCGTGCGTGTATGTACAGTATGCATTGGTTTGTGGAAGTGTATCTATTCCCATGAATTATTGCGCTTGAGTGTGTCAGTGTGTGTGAATGATTGTATAGTCTAGTAGTACTTTATGGTCTATGTCTGTCATGTGTGTGTGTGTGTGTGTGTGTGTGTGTGTGTGTGGAGGAGGTGTCCATATGGTAATAACATAAGTCTGGGTGCTGTGACGGAGAGAGCACCCTGTCTGGAACACACACAATCCCCCCTCTGTCGACCTCCACATACCTCCAACATTATCTAACCTCTTCTGCCCCATCTCTCTCTATCTCTCTCTCTCGCTCTCTCTCTCGCTCTCATCTTCACTGATACTTTGCTCCCATACCTCTCCCTAACTATCTCTCATGTCTCTCTGTACCTCTCTCGCTGCATTCCTGTACTCCTTCTTCACCATTTTTAGTCCTTCCTCCATCCCTCTCTCTTACCGTCTCTCAATTTCATATTACCGTTAGCACCTCACAACACCTCTTCTTTTCACCATTTCTCTCTCTCCCTTCACCCTATATGACCCTCTCACTCCCTATGACCCTCTCACTCCCTCTGATTTCAATTCAATGGGGCTTTATTTTCATGGCAAAGCAAGTGTGAAATAAGAAGTATATGCACAATTACGGATATTTTAAAAAACCATCGCAAACGACTAGGGCTCGGCCCTTATTGGTCTGTTTGCAATGAATCCAATATTAGTAGTATATGGTTGAAACCCCAAATAAAAAAATCTATGGATTCTGTTACTATTAGGTATGCTAAATAACATCTATCTATAAATGCACCATGTCTCTGTATATGTACTCTGTCTCCCAGTTTATAGGAATTTTAAGCCACCGTGGACGGTGGACGCCATCTTGAAAATGATGCCTTTCCCTTTTTTTAGTATGTTATTAAGCATACCCAATAGTAACAATATGTAATAATTGTGACAGGCCTATACGTAGCACCAGTCCACTGCATGCACTGTGTGAGCAGTGTGCACTGCAAGCGCGGCCTGTCACTCAAGCAGGAGTCTGCTAAACCAGCCAGCACCGCTCCTGACGTATGGAGGACCGTATGACTAATGATTTAACACACATTCTACCAAGTCCACTCAGTCAACAGAATACCTGTGTGTGCGTGCGTGTGATTTGATCAGCACACACTTCCCTTGACTCTCTCCGTTCAAGCATGCGCGCATGCATGCCCGCACATACCTATTGGGGCCTTATTACCTGAATTAAATTGTGATGACTTCTGAATGCCAATGTCATCAGCACTGAAATTGATTCAGGTGTTACCTATCCTCTCTAATAACTATGGGACTTGTACAACCACACCCTGTCACATGTTCCAGTTTGAAGTGACAATCAGGACCATCAAAACAATCGAGTCATAGGATGCTGCCTATACAATCTATCCTATATTATAACTGGCATTCAATGCTACCATCTGGCAGACCATGGCACTCTGACGTCACTCTGACATAACCGTAGGAGGGGTTCCCAATGCAGCTACACCCATATATGGAGGTCAAACCTCAATGTGTCATCGTGGCCTCAGGCGCAAACAAATCACTCAGCTCCAAATATGAGCACAAAAGGGGCATATCTTGTATTAAAATTGGCTCCCGGGAGGTAGCCAATAATAGACCAGTTATAGCCCGGCTTTAGACAGACGTCTAATAATCGACTATTACTCAGTGGGAGGGATAAGGTACAGTGTTTTAGACCGCGACAGAGTGACGCCGTCTCAAGTGAACTTGAGCCACGAGAGACAGCACCAAGCGAGCTAAAGCGCGCAAGTTGCCGTGTCGAACGTTGCGAAGTTCACTTAGCCGACTCAGCCCCGTTCGAGTTGCAACCTGATATGGACAGATTAATGTTCTGGTGAGAGCCCTTGCCCCGAGTGCCACTCAACGTGGCTACTGGCCAATCACAGCGCTTCCTTACACAAGTGTACTGGCCAATACAGCGCGTCCTTATGCAAACCCGTGACCATTTCAATGGTCGCACAAAAAATCTGTAAGCTCCATATATGGGCATATTGTTCGGATCGGCAGTGTGACGTAGGTGTCCAACCCTAGCCTTCTGTTGGCATTGTTCCTTTATTGTCTATGTACTGTGTGATCCGTTTGTTTTCATATGTTTTTGCGAACGCAATGAGCACTTACTATGAGACCTAGCAGATCATGTCTGTCTGTGTGTCTGTGTGTGTGTCTGTCTGTCCCGCTATACGTCCAAATATGGAGTGTGTTGCATCAGCAATCACTCAGCTCCATATATGGGCACAAAAGGGGCCAGGTCCACATATACAGTAACAGCGGGACAGACACACAGACAGACAGACATGATCTGCAGGGTCTCAGCTGCGTTCGCTTCCCGCGTTTGCGCGTCTTACTGGTATGTATATCTCGATCGACTCGATGACTGCTGTGCACAAAACAAATTTCAAGGACAAGTAAAGTATCTATCTATCTATCTATCTATCTATCTATCTATCTATCTATCTATCTATCTATCTATTTAGATGTAAACCTCTAGTATTGCTATAAGTTTAACATTATTACATCATCATCATGTACCTTGATTGATATTTTGCATAGAACACAGCATACAAAGACAGGTTTTGGCCACACAGCATAGTGGCTATAAACCAGGGAGTAAGAGTAACATAGTTTCCATGTACACAGAATTTACTCCAGTGATCTCATGGGTGTAAACTTTCAGCGTTTCATAGACAGAAGAACGCTCAGTGTTATGGCTGCCAATGGACCATTAGCCCTACAACAAATGTATGGACATCATGTTGATTCGCTCTTGTCATTTGCTGGTCAGCTCCCTCTTTTTCTCTCTTTCTGCGTCACCTTTCTTCTTACTTACACCTGCTCTCAACTTTCCTTTATTCTCATCTTTATGGATGCTCACACTCCCTCTCTGCTACCCTCCTCACCTCTCACTCTCTCTGCCCACCTCTCTTTCTCTCCTCATCCTCCGCTGTGTTTGGACTCTGACGAGAGTGTGCCAACAGAACCCATGCTGTGTCTGTACTGTGTCCTGCACCCGTGTCCGTACACACACCGGAACTCGCCATGACAGTGTTTATGCACGCACACACACACACACACACACACACACACACACACACACACACACACACACACACACACACACACACACACACACACACACACACACACACACACACACACACACACACACACACACACACACACACACACACACACACACACACACACACACACACACACACACACACACACACACACACACCAGTCCTATCTAAGTTACGAGGTCTTTTCCTCTCTTAGCCTTTTCCAGCATTTTCCATTGGGTTCCTGCCAACCTCGCTACCTGCTGGTGAACCTAAACACAGAGGCTCTTTTCATGCTCTCCGGGTGTCTCAAATGTTAGCGTCTTCTCAGAAATAATGAGCAGCCTGAGAAGGGACCTGTACATTCCATCCAGACCTGAGAAGGGACCTGTACATTCCATCCAGGTACGCACTTGAAGAGTCCAAACCCATCCATTCAGTTGTACACTTCCATTTAACCCATCCAGCTGATACCATTATCCAGATTATCCTCTGCACAGTAGAGTGCTCAGCGTTAATTTAACTCGGAGGGTAAACTTTTAAAATTAGACTCATGGAGTAAGATTAACACTGAGGATTTTGCTCTGTGGATTTGCATTGAATAGTAGCCTATTTCTGGTGACTCTAGGAATTGTCATAAACACATAAAAATACTTTTCCGAGCGTTAATTTGACCAGGCACCGGGTACTGGCACCGATATGATGATGTCACACTCTGACATAGCTCTGTGAGGACCCGATGGAGTGGCGGTTGTCCAGAACCACCAATCCGACTAAAATGCCCATATATAGGCATATAAGGAGATCCGGCAGTAGGCCGGGGGCTGTGATGGAGTTCTGTCTTCTTTAGGCTATGGGACTTAATTATACAAGAGGTTCGGGAAGCTGCTCTGCCTCACAGCTACGTTGCACCAGTGATCAAATTGATATGGCCATATATGGAGATCTCTTATCTGTCTGTCCTTGTCCCTATTATGACTGAAAGTAATGGAGTCAGAACGCACTCTACTAGACAAAAAACGACGTCATCAATATGGAGACGGGAGGATGTTTGGACAGTGGATGGCAAACGCCCCAAACGTAACACGCACTGATGTGAGACACAACAGAGGCCGCTGTCTAACAATGATGATTTACGCATATATGGGCATATCGGTCGGATCAGTGGTGTGACATCGATGTGAGAGCTGCGTGGCGGCTCGAATCTCTAATCTTCAAAACGAGCTGAACATACGCAGACTGCACAGGCACCGGACAGAGGTTGAACATTTAGACAATGTTGTGTTACTTGGCCAAAGTACAATGTCTGCTGGGCTGATATGTTACTTGTCGATGCACAAGACTGGCTGGAATCAATGTCTGACGCACAGAGAGCCATGTGACTGTCCGACACACTCACATGCACACACACACGTCAGCAGAAGTAGGAATGGACATTTGCTTAATGTCATCTGCACATGCAGGCACAGGAAGGTCTTTGTGTGAAATGTCTCATTCACTACACAAGGCATAGATGCATGTGTGCGCACCCACACAACTAATAGCCACAGTATCAAACATCTTCCTCACGCATACCTGCACACACTATACTAAATGTGCACATGCACGTGCACAACTGCACACGCACACGCGCACACACACACACACACACACACACACACACACACACACACACACACACACACACACACACACACACACACACACACAATGGCCACAAAGTAGAGCACAGCACATGATGCAGATTTGGGTTGGAACTCATCTGTCTAAATCACGTAATTAGCCGGAGTCTGCCGGACACACACCATCACATTAAGTGATTGAATCTTAGCTACTGTAGCACTCATTCAATAGACTCATTCGCTATTTGGCAAAAGGCACACTGATTTATTCATTAGAGGCACATCATAAAGAGTCTGCAAGTTAACTGCCTTTTAGGATTACAGTAGATGCAAAGTTGCAAACAGACTGTGATGCAGTAAGATGCATAATACAAGATTAGATACTCCAATAATATGTAAACTGACAGAAAGAGCCTGGATTTATGCATGTGAATTCGCGCACGCACGCACACGCACACACACACACACACACACACACACACACACACACACACACACACACACACACACACACACACACACACACACACACACACACACACACACACACACACACACACACACACACACACACACACACACAAATTGACTATTACAGGTCTGCAACTCAGAAAGTGTATACATCAACTAAATGGTCCCTTATGGTTCTATCTCAGAGTTAAGGGGGTCCCATTCTCATGTAGATCATCAACAGAATGCACACAGCAACTGGTTTAACAGCACTGTATACTAATGAAACTATTAAAGCAGGAATTTGGCGAAAGGGCCTTTCTGTGTGGAGTTTACATGTTTGACACGGGGAGAACAAAACATGCAGCAATCCTGCTCTCCAAAACTACCTGCCCCTGGCCAGCCGGGGCGTCTGATGGAGGGGAAAGGAACTGGTTGGAATAACGAGTTCCTTCCACGGGCTATGTCCGGCCAGAGAAATTCCCCCCTGTCAGGTGAAAAGAAGCAGCTTGGACTCCTCGTGTATAGAAGGAGGCATGAGGTCAGTCCGTTGCCCCCCCCCCCCCCCCCCCCAGGTTGCCAGAGGAAGTGTAGCGCCCAGGATTACATTAGATAATTGCCACTGAGTGAAAAAACTGGGTTGCAAAATCATGGGATAAAAAAAAAAAATCTACATCACAAGGTACAGTCAACAGCAGTCGGGATGTTTCCTAAGTTTAGCCAAGCAGCATGCTAAACTAAATTAAGGAATGCTATGCTAGAGTTCTCAATTTCAGCCTGAGTCACCTTTGAACAGCAAATCCCAGGTTGATCTGGCAAGGCTGGGCCGATCAGCGTGACACTTTGCATGCACACTCTCAGTACGCCATGGAAGAACCTCTTCCCCAAATTTTCAAATCAACCTCATGGTGGCACTTTAACAGGCTGATTCACATTTTAAACAATATAGTTTGGATAACTTTCATCGCGATTTTATGAATGAGAGCAGCATTATTAACCCGCCAATGAAAATTCATCAGAAGGAAATCTGGAATGCATTTCGGTTTCATTCACCCTCTGAAAGTTTAGTTGTTGACGGAGATGAGGAGACAATTATGAATTGCTTACGCTAGCTGGTACAGGTAGGCTAGCTGGCATCACCTCAGGTAGGCTACAACAATCTCGCCTCCCTGTAAATAATAATCAGAGTAAGATTATCCATATATCCTATTGCCTGCATCTCTCAGCACCACAGAGATCACTCTCTCTCGCCCTCTGATATGAGTGTGCTTTGACACAGTTGGAGAGCGCAGTGTGTTACTGTTTAGTGTCATTGTTTACAGAACGTAATCGTGCACCAGTGTGGATGCTCACATAATTATCGTTATAGTTATCATGCTTGGTGTGAACGGCCCTTAACTCTTGAACCGAGGTCGTACAATGAAAACTTTCCCCCTAGATTCCTTGGATCATGACTCCCCATATTGGCACTGCCCATGGCCACGGCTGTGGTGGACGTCTGTGCTCAGAGGAGTGCTCTTTACTAGTTTAATTATTTATTTTCCTGGTTATGAGTCGGGATGGGCTCATTTTTCTATGTTCATGTAGGGCTCGAGGCTTCAAATTACTTGGGTCGGTTCGGGACTTGGGGTTTTAATTTTCAGGCCCGTTGAGATCCTGCATGAACTAACACAATGCTACATTTCACAGTCCACACATTGACGGTGAAGCGTGAAGGCAACCATGCATGGCACCGACCTGTTCACTTATATCAAAACTGATAGATTAATCCAGAAACAGGGTTTTTATTATAAAAAATATTTTACCCTAACAAAAAAAGGTATATAATCGACTAAAACGATTAGTCTGATTAACTACAAAACGCTGTATTATATACTTCATTGTACAATATCATATTTTACTATTATTTTCACACACACACACACACACACAGCCCCTGGGGTCAGTGTATAGTGTGGGAGGCTGCGTCTCTGTGTGTTGTCCAGCTCCACTGTTCTGAGGTCAGTGCAGTGTGTGTGAGGCTGGGTCTCTGCCGGCTCCACTGCTCTGAGGTCTGTGTCGTGTGGGAGGCTTTCTCTGTGCAGATGTAAGGACTTAACCCCTGTCAACCACAGCTGTCCCTCCTGAGCAAATAAAACATCAACATCCTGCTTCACAGCCACTCTCCATCTCTCCTGCGCGTGCACACATCCTCTTTTCCTCTCTTTATCACACACACACACACACACACACACACACACACACACACACACACACACACACACACACACTTTCTCTCTTATCTCCTCCATGTCTCTGTCACATAGTCACACACACAATAACCCTCTCTCTTCATCTCTGTTACGTATAGATTCTCAGTGTGCATAAACACAAACAAAAAACACACATGCCTGCCGTCTTTTGTATGTTGTAGGCCTGTATTGTGTACATGTTTACAATATAAAAACTGCTAAATAAAGATAGTATAAAAAGGAAAAGGGAAAACACCACTCCCCCCCCCCCCCACACACACACACACACAACCAACAACAACCGACCCAACCAACCAAAGGACCCAACCGGTCGACAGACAGTCTACAGACAGATAGATAGCCTACTAGGCCTACCCCCTTGAAAATCAATCAGCAACAAATCTATTACAGATTGTGGAGTGAATATACCCAGTGCAACTGATAAGTTTCTACTCTAGTCTGAATAGTGTGATGTAGTGTAAATCAATCCAACATGGGCAATCTCCATCTCCCGGACACTATTTCTCCACAAGCAGCCTCAAACAATACCTTCAGTTTCAATCCATGACTGCATTTGTCATGATCTGTGTCATTTATAGTTGAAGGCGTTTTTTATAATTGCCATCAGGTCTAATGGATGGATGGATTGACATACAGACAGACAGACAGACAGACAGACAGAAAGACTGTCTTGTTTGCATATAGGCTACTGCAATGCGTAGCACTTAATTTGTGCAAGAAGAGCAACAGGTGATATAAGTTATACAGGGCAGGCAACTGAAGGGTTCGATAATGCTACTCACACAAAGGCATGGTAGATGAACGCCCATTCCCTCGGTCTCTCCAACACGTTATACAGGCAGTTCTGGAACCGCCGGTACCGCGCGTTCCTGCGCCCGCTCTGCGCGCTGTAGGTCAGCGGCTTCCCGAGAAGGCTGAGCCGGGCGCCCTGCTTTCTTCTCTCCACTCCAACGGCACCACCTGTTGTTCCCGGCGAGAGAAGCCCGTCGCCCAGTCGTATCGCCGCATTGTTCATCATCGCGCTCCGCCCGGACTCCACATCTTTCAGTCCGTAGTCGTGATGAACTACACCCCGGCGACCCGGTGAGGTCTTCATCCAGAGCCCCGCCGTAGTGCCGCCGCTGCCGCCGGTATCATCGCCCGTATGATTGCGGGGCATTGCATCACCTGCGCCGGAAAGGTGTCCGTCCACTGGAAGTCCCGTGAACACTCACATGTGTTCTTGCGACACAATCAATTTTAATTGTGTCCTGTTGTGAGACTTAGTCTACAACAATATAAACTATTAAAAACAATAACAACAACAACAATAATAATAATCACACACGTGCGTAAAAGACGCCGCGGCTATGTGAATGAAATGTGGAACCAATTGAACAAAATAACTAGATGACCATCATGTCATATCACTATCTTGTTGCTCCGCTTTGGCCATCTGCGCCAGGCGCGGGAAGAGTTGGTTATGAAGGAGTGAACCGTCTACCCGGGCAGACGTTTGGCGAGGCGAGGGGAGGGCACACATGCACACTCACTCCTTCCTTCCTTCCTTAGCTCCTACCTACTCTCACTTTCCTTCCCTTTACTATACTACCCGGTCTGCTCTGCTCTGCTCTTTCGGTATCAAGTTGGTAAATGGGCGTCTCGTTTGGTATTCTTCTCTGTCTCTCTCTCTCTCTCTCTCTCTCCCCCTCTCTTCCTTCAGTCTGTCAAATTGTCCTGCGTTAGGGAGTGAACGTGCAGCGGTGCAGGTTCCGCAACAAGTGACAAGTGATGAAGTGAAGTGGAACAACTCCATCATGATGTAGCCTGCTATGCAGTAGTAGCCGCTGTCTAGGCTTATACTTTACCATACATGTCAACAAAGGCAGAGGAGCGTTTGTAAATAGTGCTTAGTATGTGACTGATTTGTAGCATTTCATATTTCGCAGTTGTCTCAATTGGTATATTCCACAGCATTTATTGAGGAATTCAGTGTTCAGGGCAGGCTTTGGGAAAAAAACTGATTTCCCCATAATGACTTGAACCTTGAACCTTACCTTACAAAACAAGGGAGAAATTAAGAAACGCAATAAACTCCGCGTATTGTAGCCACAACTTTATCCTTTGTGGTTAACGTGCCCCCAGATCTCACACAATTATAGCCTATTGTAACATTATTGTTCCGTTTCAATATCGTGTTTGGCAATTTCACAAATCGCTCTGGGTTCTGTTAAATGGCCATGTGATCCGAAGTGACACCCAACAACACACACGCACGCGCGCGCGCACACACACACACACACACACACACAGACGGCAGGAAAGACACCGATGAGATGTTTATTAGACCTATTGGCTAAACATTAAACTAATATAAAGGCATGCACTTGGCAATGTATGGCAATGTATATTCCCCAATTTCCCCCTGTTACGTTTGGTGATTTATTATTATAATTATTACATTTATTATAATGATTAAATAATATTAATAATAATATTATTATTATAATGTTATTGTGTTATTATGTCAGGCAAATATCCACTTAAACAAAAGTGAAAAGAGAGCTTAGGAGATCAGCACAAAAAACTGTTATTTCTTCTGACCATGCAACGTGAGGACGCATGGAGAGATGGAGCACATGCACAGCCTCCTTTTCTCTTGTGGATAATGTACGCCATCTATCGGCAAAATATGGTTGGACCGCTGTCTATCATAGAACGATGAAGGTACAGTATAGTAGGTAAATAGGCTACAATCTCAGTCTGAGAAGACTTTGCGTTGACAAGTGCATGAATTAGCCTAGGCTATAGGCTATAGTTTATTAGCGAAATAAGGCTATTATTGGATACATCCATTGGCTTCACAGCTCTTCGGCATGCTGATTAGAATTAACAGAAATCTGAGGGTTAGTTCAATTCTGAGCTGTCAGTTACAGCTGAGATTGAAGATTAGTAGTGTAACCGCTTAACTGCTATGTGTCAGTTCCAAATAACATTCCCTGAAGAAGGCAACTTTTGTTGCCGAAACGTTGGAAAAATAAAAATGTGATGGCATCGTGAATACGATCTGTGCGGCCTCTTTCCTTTCTCAGTCAAAGTTTTATCTCCTGCGGTCAGCACCTCCCCACTATACTGGTGTGCGCTCCTATACCGTTTTGTTAGTTCCAAATAATATGACATATTCCCAATCTTGATGCGAGGTCATTAATAGTTTTACAATCTCGTTCCTGAATCCATATGGCAATCAATCTCCGATTGCAATCAATTTCCGATTAAACGACTTTGTTGTGGGTATCATTTTGTTTAATTTTCAATGGTGATACTTTGATTTTGTTTAAATATAACTTCGGCTATAAATATAACACCATGCGGAACCTATACACCACACAGCGCAAACCCATATTGAGGATACAAGATCGGTATAATGTATAGGCTATATGTCTGTAGGCATACGTTTATTTCTCTCTTCACATTGTAACATTAATATTTTTTATATACCGGTAGGCTATAATAGCTATACTCCAGTTTTTCGAATGGGCTAACACACGGATCTGGCATTACCTTCTCATCTCCCATTAAGAAAACAAACTAGCATTTAGGAACAGCAGAATGCTTGGCATATATTCAGCACCCTGGACAGCGACTAAACAACTGCCATGCATGCAGACAGCAGATACATTTATACTGCCAGTCTGATTGTCATCTAGAGGCGAGAGAGAGAGAGAGAGAGAGAGAGAGAGAGAGAGAGAGAGAGAGAGAGAGAGAGAGAGAGAGAGAGGGGATTAGTCTTGACCGCCTATACCTTGGATTAGAGCACACAGTGTGTGTGACTGTGAGAACATTGGCTGTCCTCTCCGGCTATGTGTCTATATCCTATATTGTCTGCGCTCTCTCGTCATGACATTTCATATTGGTGGATGTGTGTGACCATCAGGCATCATTGATTCACACCTGCGTCCTGCTCTATTTTGAGGATCTGAGTGGAATCATTACAGAAACATCTCTAGACCAATCAAAAAGAATGGCCGACGGTCTTCAGGTTGTTAAAATTGGGATTTCAATGAAGATGGTGCCCCAAAACAGCGCAGTGTATTTCAAGTCGGATGGAGCGAGATTTGGTCAAACGCGGACAATAAAGCTGTTGACGGGCTCCAAGTACAAAGTCGAAGTGGTCGTGAAACCCGGCGCGGCTGAAGCCACGTATGTATAGACTGATTTCCCCTCTCAGATGTCTGTGGATTGTCGCTTTACAATGCTTAGTTAGTTAGGCCATATAGTTTAAATAGGCCATATGCTTTGATTGATTGATTTAAATATGTATTAACAGTTTGCAGAATTACAGTACACTACATTTCAAGCACTCAATACAAAGCAACTCAAACTGTGAGTGGACGACCCAATTAAGCATTACACTTGTTTACAAGTACAAATAGACACTTCTATATAGTCAAAGAACAGAACAGGAATTCATCATAAAGGAGGTAAAAAGGGAAAAGAAACATATAGCCTACAGTGAGGGGGAAAAGGGGTGGGCGGTGGGGATTCAGATTTTACAGAGGCTGCTGTTATTTATCTTACATAAACGCTAACGCACCCTAATATAGCCTCCAACATATTTTCGCTGCTCTGTCATGATCAGTGGTCGACATCAGTCAGACATGACTGAACGCGACAGAAGGCCTATCCAGATTATAAACACCCCTGCTGGCTGTGTGTCAAATCCACGGTGATTAGAGAGCGGGAGAGAGAGGGGGGGGGGGGGGGGGGGGGGGGGGGGCGAGAGAGAGGGAGAGAGAGAGAGAGGCTGGGGGGGGGGGGGGGGGATGTAAACACTTGACTTTGATTGATTGATTGATTGATTGAAATATTTATTAACGGTTTGCAGAATTACAGTACATTTCAAGCACAACTCAATACAAAGACTGTTAACTGTGAGTGGACGACCCAATAAAGCATTCCGATTTCACGGGGGCCAGTTTCGAATTGCAGCCATCCATAGGTGCCCTTTGAGAGCGGTTTTGAAGGAGTCAAGGGATTCGCATGTCTTAATGACATAGAATAGATGGAAATATATAACACAACAAATCTATCAGGATTAAATATCCAACTGCCCCAATACCTCAAGGTCCCCAAGTTTTATTATGGCTTCTGGTGACTTCCTTATCCCTCAATATTCAATAACATTATTTATCAATCATCTGACATTTTGCCTATATAGGTCAATAACAAATATATATCTGTGTGCTTCACACATAAGTGATCTTCATCATGTATCAGGTCTAGATTAGATCTATGTTCTGTTCATAACTTAGGTCAGGATGTTAAATGTCATAATCAAATGCAATTCCAGTCCACAGGTTTCTCAGACCGGTCAGACCGGTCAGCTTTCTTATGGATCACGTCCCTTGTTCTGATATCAGGAGCAGGTGCAAGATAGAGCTAACCACCACTTCTCTTCTCTAAAACACAATTTATTTGATGCGCGGCTTGCGCGCAACAGTTTAGCCTCAGTAGGCCTACTCTATGCAAAACAATGTATGCCTACAGGCTGCATCGCCATTTGTTCATGTCATGTTTTACGAACTATAGGGTATCACGTTTTACAGTCCATTTAAACATGACAATCTAACAGTGCCACGTTTTCCCTCTGTGCCGTCCACATATAGGTCCATGAGTCTGGGAGCGGTGACGTTCCCCCTGGAGCAACTGTCCAAAGACCCCCAGGCCGTTGTGTACACTGGCCTGTATGAGACCGAAGGAGTCGAACGCACCAAAAGTGGGGAAAGACAACCTGTCCAAATCGCCATAGAGGTGATTGAACATGAACTTGGCTCTGCGTGAGAATATACTCTGTTTAAAGTTTTCTATTCTACGTGCTTAGTTCCCCACTCTGGTCCTGGGAATGTTTAGATGTTTATTTAGATTTTAGATGTGGATCCCTGCAACGTTTTATCCATGATGTTATCCTTACATCAGACATAAGCTGAGACACCCCCCAACTCACGTACACGCTCGCTCGCTCGCTCGCTCACGTACGCAGTGTTTAAATCTAACAATGTTATGATTGTGCTTCACAATGATGTTGTACATATGGGATTTCGCTATTTTAAAGTCACAGTGGATGTATGACGAGTTGGACTGAGAATCACATTAAAAAAAGATGAAAGCAAGGACTTGTTTAGAAAATGGTCAGGAAACTGAATTACGATTCTGTGCAACATGTTTAAAATATTGCCTCATGGATCCTGGGCTGGCTCACCTGGTAAGAATGCATACCAGCAGTGGTGGAAAGTAACTGAATACAGTTTCTTGAGTAGCCTATACTGTACTTAAGTCCTACAATTTTCTACAAGCTTGTAGATCTGCTATTTTCAGAAGATTTTTAGACATTTTAAAACTTGAAATGAGACATTCTGCATATTGAGTATGTTTACTTTTGGTACATTTTGATGCCAATACTTTTATACTTTTACTCAAGTACATTTTGAATTCTGGACTTTTACTTATAACGGAGTACTTATATATTACAGTATTTACTTAAGTAAAACAGGCGAGTACTTTTTCCACCACTGCATACCAGATAAGGCTATAGTCCTTCCTGCAGCTCGCCTGGGTTCAAATGTGATCAAAGTCCCTAAGGTAAGGTTACACTGGCAGACAAATCTAGCCTGAATCAGATCTGTACCACATCTAGATTGAAATCCGATTGGTTTAAATGAGTCCAACATGTCACATGACTCATTTAAACAAATCAGATTCCAATCTGGATGTGGCTCAGATCTGATGCAGGCTGGATTTAGCTGCGTTTGTAAATGGGGCCTAAATGCTTGTCATCCCCTCTGTCTCTCTCTCTCCTGCCTTTACTGGGTTACTGGGTCTCTTTCCTACCTCTCCATGAATCTAGGGGCACTGTACAACACAATCTATAATGAGGAATTTAGGCCACAACTGCATGTGCACAATCTCTAACGACACTTGGGGGGCCCCATTTGACAGTTAATCAATAACCATTCACTGATCTACTGTGCTGGGATTGTGTGTATGTCTGCTTGCATGAGTGTGTTTGTGAATTTGTGTGTATTTACCAATCTGTCCTCTGCATATTCCCCCTTTAAATCACCTTCAGCCTGGCATGCTCTGTGTTTGAGAGAGAGAGAGAGAGAGAGAGAGAGAGAGAGAGAGAGAGAGAGAGGAGGAGGAAGGGGGGGGGGTGGATGTTGAAGGCAAGTGGACGTTGAATGCCAGGCAATAATTAGTTTGAATCCATACTCTTAAGACAAGAAAATAGCATTTGGTAATCACTTTAATTTAGTCAATTAATATGACTGTCAACTATGATTACAAGTAGACATTCCCATTCGCGCTGTTTCTCTCCTCGTGTAACACTGGACTTCGTGTGTGTGTGTGTGTGTGTGTGTGTGTGTGTGTGTGTGTGTGTTCCAAGTGGGATTGTAATTAGGGTATGTGTAACAGGTTAATTCACATGTCACAGCAGAATGTGCACCTTCTGTGGGACTGAGAATCAACCTGTTACACATACCATACAGAAACAATACAATGAACAGGTATTGTAGAACAGCATATATTAGTCTGACAGAGGCTGCTCTGTCACATTTCTTACCCCCTCTCCTTCTGGGTTGTGCATACCTGGTAAACGTGACAGATAGTCAGCTATGATGTTTCGACCCCCTGGACAGTACTCAATTGTAAAACGGTATGGCTGAAGAGCCAGACACCAGCGCAATATTCTGGAGTTTTGACTCTGCATTGAGTGCATCCACTTCAGGGCTCGATGGTCGGTTTGAAGAGTGAACTCCCGTCCGAGCAGATAATACCTAAGAGAAACCACTGCCACCAATTGTTACCAAGTGGGATTGTGGATCGGCTGTTTTGTCAGTAATAAAACCTTTAGAATGACACATTGGACATGAGGCAGACTTGCAGGTGAAGATAAGTTTTTAATTAAGTTCCAGGCCTGGACAACATAGTGAAATAATAAAGAAAATAACTCAAAACAACTCAAACAACTTAACTGCGAACTGACAGGTACTGGTGTCAACCTCTCCCCATGGCAGCACAAACTCTACTGAGCCATTTCCCCTCTATATAGACTCCTGACTCCACCCCTGGCTAAGCAGTCAGCGAATCACAAGACATTTAACAACACAAGCAATCAGAGCTCTCTTCAGGCCATCAAGGCAGCTTCCCAACTACAGCATCTGCATAAACACAAGTATATTAATTCACATGTCACAGCAGAATGTGCACCTTCTGTGGGACTGAGAATCAACCTGTTACACATACCATACAGAAACAATACAATGAACAGGTATTGTAGAACAGCATTATATTAGTCTGACAGAGGCTGCTCTGTCACAGTGTGCGCACATGCATGCGTCTGTCTGTGTGTGTGTGTGTGTGTGTGTGTGTGTGTGTGTGTGTGTGTGTGTGTGTGTGTGTGTGTGTGTGTGTGTGTGTGTGTGTGTGTGTGTGTGTGCGTGCGTGTGCAGAATCATGTCTGAGCCCATGAATGTACTGTATCTTAATCCTCTTCATTCTGGAGCATAAGGTTGCAATAATTTTGTGAATGTAGGCCTATGTTTATGTCTCTATGCATTAACTGTGTATATATTCTCTCTTCAGTTCACAGAAGTGGGCCTGTTTGAGACTGTGTGGCAGGTGAAATATTACAACTACAACAAGAGGGACCACTGTCAAGGGGGGAACAAGTTCAACAGCATTGAGTATGAATGCAAGCCCAACGACACTCGTACCCTCATGTGGGTCAACAAGGAGCTGTTTTTCTGATGAGAAAGGATGAGATATGCTACTCTATGAAATCAAACTGCATTTATTATAAATACATTACAGTCCTGACGTCACTCGCTCATCCTCTGGGTCACACAAGTATTTCCTCTGGAAAATAACATTCATCATCTTAGAATCGTCTCATATAAGAATTGTGGTCCAAAAATATACTGTCGCAGAAATAATGTTGGCTCTGTATAATTTACGGTAGTCAGTCAAATGTAATTAATTTGGTGGCGGTAACATTAATGATTTCTCGAAGAGTTGATACAAAGGACCATTTAAGTCCATCATTTATTCGGACCCCTCCCCAAAATGACCCCTTATCCATAATTTATACATTATGGATAATTATTTTCATCTCAACTCTTCACTGTTAATGTTTCATACCCATATGAGTCAAACCACTGGGATCATTTGTTTTTCTTATGTTCTTATGTTACGTGATATTAACAAGTCTATGGGAATTCAGAATGGGGCAAAAACATGACCCAGGTAAGACCCAGAGAGAGAGAGAGAGAGAGGTAGGATGCGTACATTACGTCAAACTTCGGTGCTCTATTGAACCTCAGGTGAAAGTGTATTTGTATTTGTGTGTGGGTGTGTGTGTGTGTGTGTGTGTGTGTGTGTGTGTGTGTGTGTGTGTGTGTGTGTGTAGTAGAATGTGTTTGTGAATGTTTTGTTGGTGTACAAATGCAATAAAATGGACACATAAGGGTCCATTTGTTCACAGTGTTAATTAACTCAGGATTTTACGATGTGGAAACTAAGATGTTGACTCACAAAAGTAGCAGTGTTTTTTATCAAATTATGTCAAATGGTACAGCCCTCAGGGATTCTTTTGTTATCCTTTTAGCATTATTGTATAAACTGTACCTTTTTGCAAACTGTTAATAAAGTATTCAACCAATCAGTCAATCAATCTAACAATCAATTAACAGTAAAGCTGAAAAGGAGATTTTCAGAGGGCAATTTGATCCATTGTGTTGTGGAGGCGAGTTACTCCATCATATAGTGTTTTTGTAGCTTGTTTTTTAAAGTTATGAGTGAACTTTTCTAACATTTTTGTGTGTTTTGGAAAATAACTATTGTGTTGAGTGCTGAAACTGCCAGATACTGTAGCATTTTGGAGTGAAGTCTTAAATAATTATAGTCTTGTTGTGGTGTTTATTCATATTCACTTAAATCCAAACCAGAATAGGTGTTTTGTCATTTTGGTGAATTTGACTGTCTGGATATTGCAATTCTACCTTAAACCCATATTTTGGAATATATAAATTTTTGAATTTCCAAACCAACCTACATTTCATGTGTCTTGTTATCATAGAGATAAAAATGAAACTTCACCATTGGAAACCTGTGGCTGCAAATTTCCAGCGCCAGGAAAGCAAGCTCACAAATAGAACAATATGATTCAGGTTAAATATCTGCAAAATGTACCTTTAAAAAAAGAATATCAGATTAGATATGTCCGATAATATTGAACCCCCCACGATATTATCGTCTGATATTAATATGAAATATAGCTGCAAGGAGCAATCCGATGGAGCCAAGCAATAAGTAAAATCACACCCAAATGCCTCTACCTTCTTATAGAAGGCAGAATTCCCACCAGATGGATACGTTACCCAAGACTTGTACATGAAATCATATACATTTGTATTTTAGATGTGCTAGGGATACTAAATATACAGATACGTAGAAAAGAAAAATAAGGGGTTTGTGCTGTGTGGGCCCCTTTGAATACTTATGTTTTCTGTAATGGTTACCACTAATTTGCATATTTAGGAGTAGGCTTAGAAGGTAAATTAAAAATGCTGTAATCACAAATCAAATTATCAAACCCTCAGAACATAGATATAGACACTTTATTTGTCAGTTTAGCTTGCCTTATTATTGAAGAAATAGTTCAAATTTGGGAGCCATGTTGCAAATTAGAAGATCAAAAACTCAAAATATCAGGTTTTTCTGATTCAGCACTCTTGACGGTGGCTCAGTGGTAGAGTGACCGGATGGCAACCGCAAGGTTGCCAGTTCGAACCCGGGCTCCCCCAGAGTTAGTGTCAAAAAGTCCTTGAGCAAGACACTGAACCCCTAATTGCTCCTGATGTGCTGGTTGGTGCTTTGCATGGTTTCTGCCACCATCGGTATGAATGTGTGTGTGAATAGGTGAATGTAATGCACAATCTATATAAATGCATCATTTACCATTTTGAATTATGTAAAATGGCTTGGTTCCCCACTTTTACCCCAAAATGCTTCTAACTTCCCTATAGATGGCATTTTTTCTGAAATCACACTGGTCTACCCAGCTTTTCACACTAGTGAGATGTTCGAGGTTATATTAAGGTTGAAGGGAAAGGTGGCAGGTCAAAAGATGAAAATCCATCTCCCCCTGACAGAATGCCTGATTCTACAGATCCAGCATCCACTGATGATCACAACACAAGTGGCATTTAGGTTATCGTTTAAAACCAGCTTTTGACATGCGTCAGGGTTTTTTGTTACAGTCCAAGATGTAACCTTGACATCCTACTAGTGTTTTGAGGTACATTACATAGCAATATATTATACAGAGATTGAAGGGGAACGATGACAGCCTAAATGTGGGCCCTATCAGGTTCCCTGACTTATACTGTACCATCTGATGTCACTGGAAAGGCCCAACAGATGTGTTCTTGTACTTAAGTCACATAGCATTACCATCCGGCAGAATGACCAAACAGCAAATATTTACCCATTTCCAAACATAGTATAAAACATTTATTTAAACAACCTTAAAAATCAATTTGAGTGTTTTTTGGACAGCCTGAGACAAATTTAACACTCAAATGTATGGAGAGAAAAATGCAAGATCTATAATCTCCAAGAGCCCAATGGCTAAGACTATAAGAGGCCAGTCTTTTTAAACAAATGAGCAGGTTATCCTCCACGTGATTTAATACATATTTTTTCCATCAGATTTTATACAAAATGTGACCACAAAAAACAAAAGAAAAAACAGAAAAATATAATTTCATTTTTATAGCAGGTAATAAAGAGAGCATAATTGTATATACAATACGTAACGTAGAACCAGAGGCTTAAAGTCTCAACTTGCAGGTTATTTTGTCGTAAGGTTATACTGTAGCATCTCATTCCATTATTTTACATTCCTCTCAAAATTCTATTAAAACTGGAGTTAACACACCCAATGCGCACCAAAACAAAAAATAAGTAATCAAAGGTGATCGAGTTGTCAGTGCTGTATAAGCACACATAAAATGGAAATAAAATGGATGCTATAGATCAAGTGTTTAAAGTCATACTCTGTGGGATTCCTTCTGTTAAATGTTATTCACTGGCATATCTTTGCACAACAACTGCCACTACATTCCTACCAAATATTCAAATAGTGTGCTTACACAGAAAATAAGGCACGTCAAATGCTAGTAATGGCTAGGCTAGAGGCAGTAGTTAAATTGAATCTTTAGGCAGTATTTAACAGAGACAAGCTTGAGGCGCTGTGTTCGAAGTCTGAAGCTGATCTGGATTGCATTGAGGAATGTCTGAAAGTGGACTTCATCACTGATGCTAAAGAAAACAGAGTTATAATATATAAAGTTTGTCACGGAAACCCCAGTAAGAATACTGGAGAACCTTGCAGCCATCAAAGCCAAACATGCAGCCCTGCACACACAAGTCAAAGTTATTGCTGCTGCTTCTAACCCTTGTGTTGTCTTCGGGTAAAGATTACCAGATAGGTTTAACAGCAGAAAATAAAACATTAGAAAATCACACCCGTGTGAAGTGAATGTCGCTCTTATCATCACACGTTCATCATACATAATCTCATTCTGGCCAATCACAATTTGCGTCCTCACTTTTGTCTTCAATGTTTGTGTTTACACAAACCCTCAAAGCTGGACATAGGAGGAGAGAGTGGAGAGGAGTGTGTGCCCCTCAAAAAAAGTGAAAGAAAGCCTTTACTCATATTTCCATGAAGGCTGTACACCACCAGGTACAAGGATTGTCTTGGGGTCATATTTGACCCGGCAGTTAAAACTCACATGCAGTGAGAGTCAGTTAGACACCACAACCCACCAAGACTACACAAGGGTAAAGGACGTTTGTTATGGGACACTAGTTGAAAGCCAACAGCATAGGCACTGTTAAACTGTAAATGTAAAAAATATGCTATAGGCATCTACCAGGCATCTATCTATCTAAACCACATTGATAGATTTATTCCAAGCATAATACAGTGGCAGCAAGAAAGAATATGAGCTCAAAGTGTGCTACTGCTACTAGCTTATAAGGCACTAACTGGAATGGAACTCATGGATTAGAATTATTAAAACGCACTTGATGTGACCACCAGTCACCACCGAACATGAAATCCTACAGAGTACGACTTTAAACCATGAGACAGGAGAGCACTGGGTGGGGACGTTTGATTCATTCTCACCCACATGATTTCTGACCAAATCTTTGAATAAATATTCTTTCAGAGTGAACGTTTTTAATTCAAATCTTTGCTTCTGGGGGGGGGGGGGGGGGGTTACTATGATCTGTTCTACTGCAGATCATAGGAACCCCTCAATGCAGCTGGTAAGCGATGGCCAACCCTCTGTGTATTAAAGTGCTAAACGATGCTCAAGCTACTGCCAACGCCGCCTGGAAACTATCTCTATTCAGCCTCTACAGTCCAATAACAAGACAGGGTCCTAATGGCAGGACTCACCAAAAAAGAAGAAAAATAAAATTAGATAACATTATGTATCTAGCTAGAATTAGAATTAGAAAAAAAATATATATTTCTCTATACAACAACGTTGAATTGGATTCTGTGGAAAGTAAACCCAATCCTGTTTCAGTCTATACAACAGCCATATAATTTTGAACCAGGTTGACAAAGTAAGCACTTCTTTTCTTATGCAGAAAGCAACCTCATTGGGAGATGGAGTTATAGTCCCAGTGGAAAGTTGTTCAGATGTGTCAAGTTGGATAGGGCTGTATCCGAGAGTCATAAACTGTTAATCAACATGTTCGCCATTTGTTATACCGTATCAAGCCTTGCTTAATAGACTGAAACACAATCAACTGTGTTGGGTTTCTTCCAAGTAGGCCTTAGTCAACATGTTTATTTTTTTGTAGGAATAGGCCCAAGGGACTGGTTCAATATAGTATTTGACCCACATTATCACAAATGAGAGAACTTTATAAACCATTCTCAAGCTCTATGACCACTTGAATACTGTGATTGATTATAGATTAAATCCTCAATGTTGATTTAACTCACAAGTGTACAAATGTAACCAAATTAACTATTTGGTTAAACTTTTACAGTGTCGCCTAACAGCAAACAATTGTTTAGATTGGCAGCTGTAAAGGTTTAACCCGTTAGAAATAATGAATAAACTGGATCCTTTGTGACTGCCAGCATTAAAATATACTGTACCGAAACAATACTTTGACCATCGTAAATTCAAAATATAGTAATAGACAATCCACTTTTTTGTGCCACCTAAACCTTGATTATACTGCTGTAACCTTTTTTATTTTTTCCTCTTTTTCCATCACTTACCAATTACTAATTAATGAACAAAATTAACAACCTGCAAGTTGGACTTAAGACTGCTGGTCAATGCTGCATGTAGAAATGCTGCATGTGTTATTTTGCTCGACTGTTACTGGAGAATATTTCATTCGGTGCACTGCATTTGTTTGGGCGTATACAGATGGAGTGTATACTTGAGTATGGAGTCGGTTGTTTTTCCAGGAACTCACCAGGCATTCCCTTTTGTGTTAGGGCGTTTAGGAGAAAAACAGCTGCTTGCCAAGAACCTACATTCAACGGCCTCTGATAGAAAAACATATGGTTGTTCTGCTGGGTAGGTTAACTCTTTGATAATAAAATGGTCCCTGAAGGAAGCAATCTTTGAAACTAACCTGCAACAAATTGAAATGCCTCAAAGTGTTGTCAAAACTGCTTGGTAAACACAGAAAGGACATGTCAACTGTTCTAACTTTTAGTTTGGGCTTAAAATATAATATAATAAATATTATGTTATCATTTTCCCTTGGATTTTAACCCACCTGCTATCAGTGCAGTTTCTTTTCTTTTTTTTAGCAAACAAAAAGGAAGCCCCAATCTTGCATAGCTCCATAAAGATATGATAGTTAACATGTGTTCGTTAGAAGACATTGATAAATGCCTGTGTACTGAAAAGGTTACTTTGCTAGTCTATTGGATATTATACCTCATCAATATTATTTTCAAATAAAAGAAAAATAAGCTACAAGTGGCTACTAGTTATGGCACCGTGACATCACAAATGAATGCCAACTGTGACTGGCTTTCCAGGCAAATGGAAGATACAGTACAGGCAGAGATAACTGACTGAGACACCAACAGGTGCATCAAAATGTTTATGATTTACCATCCCTTTTTTTATACATTGGACTATGAACCGTAAATGATGCTCATAAGAGACGAGTAAGGGCTGCTGCCACAATAATCAATGGAACCTCAGATGCAGTGCGCAGGTTGTGCGTAAGCTACGCACGTGAATCTTGCTTTTACGCTTGTGCCCC